>NW_003852423.1:7354909-7360735 GCF_000181295.1 Otolemur garnettii | reverse complement strand
GCCACCTTAGGTGTATGTGGCTGGCGCCTTAGCCGGTTGAGCTATAGGCGCCGAGCCCAACAACTCAGTTTTTAAGTAAAGTATTTGAGAATAGGAGTTCAGATAAGTATTTGGAGGAACAATTAGCCGCTGGAGTTAACCAACAACAGGCAAGGTGAGACTCTATAAAGTATAAGACTTTCTTGGCTCATTGGTCTGGGGAAAAGAAAACATTGGCATAAATGATCTTCATCCCTGTCAAGTGTAGACCCAGGGGCAGTCATAAGAAGAGTTTTACCATACTGTCGTATTTATTTTATAAACATTTATTTATCTAGTATATGGTTTCCTCTTTACCAAGTGCCTTTGTCCCTGCCATCTTTGTTAACATGCCTTCATTGCTTACTCTTTTCCTTTGAAAATTGTTTCTTAGAGGCCTATTTCTTTTGCTTTGCCCCTCAATGTCTTACACAAAAATTGCACCTTCCAGATAACTATCTACTGTGTCAACTTTTGCTGCAATACAGCTGCGTAAAAAAATACCCAAAATTCAGTGCCTTAGAAAAATACGTATTTATTTCTCACTTATTTAAAGAACATCTTTGTTCACTTATTTTTTAGAGACAAAGTTTCACTTTGTTGCCCAGTCTGGAATGCCGTGGCACAGTCAGCTCATTGTTGCCTCAAACTCCTGGGCTCGATTCATTCTCTTGCCTCAGCCTCCAAAGTAGCTGGAGCTATGGGCTTGGGCCACCACACCCAGCTAATTTTTAGATTATTTTTTAGAGACAAGGTCTTTCTATATTGTACAAGCTGATCTGGGAGTTCCTGGCCTCCAGGGATCCTCAGCCTCCTAGTAGCTGGGATTACAGGTGTGAGCCACTGCACCTTGTGCCCTTCATGCTCCTGTAGTCTCAAATTTTACTTGATTTTAGCTCTTCTCACCACTTGCCCATCATTATAATTTAGACTTGTCACTACTCCAGATAGTTCTACCCCATCTCTGAAATTAAAAATCTCATTACACCAGTCTTGAACCCATCAAACCCCCAGGCCCTGATCCTTCCCTGCCGGCCTCCCTTCCTTAGGCCGCCCCTCGGTGCATCTTTTCCATCACTGCCTCGCCTGCACCCTTGGTCTTTGCGTTTCCTGTTGTGGCATCTGCTCTCCCAACTCCCAGCCTGGGAACAGCCAAGCCAGCTTTCTCCACTTCCACACCTGATCTGAGCACTGTTGCAAAAAATACACTTCTGCTATGGCCGCCATTGTATATTTACCATCTCTAATTCAAATGAACCAGCAGAAACCCTGTGCACCTGTCCTTTTTATATCCAGCCTTTCCCAGTCTTCCCTGTGGTTATGTTAGCCGTTTTCCATGCTCCTGGAGCCGCTTATCGCATCCTCACTTCCTTTCTCACAGATGGCCTTGCCTCCCATTTCAGATACGAATTCTCTACTTTCTGGCTAGGGGGAAGGTTTTGTTGTCCTCCCCACCCTCCACCTTGAACAATGTCATTCTTTATTCAGCTATGGTTCAGAATGTTCACTCACCTCAGAACCGTAGCTCCAGGTGTCACAGATGCTCCAGCACCGTCAGGTCAGTCTAACATCCATTCCCAACCCTCTGTCTTCTGCCTCCCCCTCCTGTGGAATTTAAAAGAACTGCGTCTTTCTTCTCAATGCTGGAACTTTGCAGGGGAGCAGCCACAATTCTACAATACAAACGTGCTGTCTGCCTAAATTCTGATAATTAACAGCTTATCTCATTTAGTTTAAGTTGAACGAAAACATAGCTGCCGCTATGTTTTCCTGGCATGTGTAGTACATCCAGACCAAGAGATGACGAATCTTTGCAGTTTGGGGATGGTAGGAGAAAGCTATAGATTTTCTAAGTCACCCACCCTGATTTGGGGCATATTGTGTAATCAGTAAGATGAAAACTTTCCGTACTTTTTACTGGTGAATCTTGGAGGAAGACAGCCCAAGGGTCTGAGCCCCCTGCTGACACTGCTTCATGGAATCTTAGGCATATGGGCCATTCTGTACCTTAGTTTCCTCATCTGTAAAGTGACATGAATAATATCTGCCCTTAGGAGTGTTGTAAGGATGAGATAAGTAAATGTACTTGGCCTGTTTCCCAGCACTCAGTAAACACTAAAAGTTGAGCTATTCTTGAACTAGAAGGGAAGGACAACGTGTGAAAGTGTTTAATAGTTAGACGTGTGGCATGGGAGAGAGAAGATGCTCACTGAAGTGTTTTTTCCAACTGAAGTAAACAGCAGAGAAGGGCCCAGAATTAGAAATTTATATTCCTGACTTAGGCCCTTAATTCTATAATAATGACTCACGGTCATCACCAGGTGATGTCTCCTTCCCTATTAGTGACCTGGATCATGGATCAATGAAGTTCAACTCCATTTACCTTGACAGTTTTTCTAAGAGGGGCTGAGACTTGCGGCCAAAAGGTAAAATAGGTACCTAATTTTTATACACTCATCTTCTAAATGTGCCTAGTTTTTCCAGTAACCTAAGGAAGGCATAGATTTTAACATGCTATTCCCTGAGATAATGCCAGCTATAGCAGCCAGCCTCTCTTGAACCTTAAAGGTGATCTCAGCAAGAAGGGAGACTAATCCAAATGAAAATTGCATTGGAGGCAGTTTAGAGTGAGGAGTGTTTAGGGGATGGGCTGCAGCCTCCACTCTTCCCCCTCCTGGGAAGATTTGTCAGGAGGTTCTATCCAGGCCATAGCAAGGTGCCACTTGGAGACCCCTTACCTGTGAAGACCTACTGGTCCTGCCTCCTATCCAGTCACAGTGCACTGCTAACTTGTCTTGGGCAATACTCTGTAAGTACGTTGTTAAAGAATGTTGATTCTGGAACATCTGCACCTCATATATTTCTTGAGTGGGGCATGTGTGATATAATAAAAAATCGCTATTCTCACCAAACAGACCTATATGCTGGATGCACAAGTTCGAGAAGCTATGGGAAGAGATCTGTAGGAAAGATTTTTAAGTTTTGAGTTTCCTAAATCAGACTGGGTTAAGATATTTAGAGAACTGGCCGGGCGTGGTGGCTCACGCCTGTAGTCCCAGCGCTGTGGGAGGCCGAGGCAGGTGGATCACCTGTGCTCAGAGGTTCGAGACCAGCCAAGACCCCCCTGAGCCAAACGAGCCAGAGTGAGACCCCGTCTCTACAACAACAACAGGACAACGAGACAGCTGGACCTTGTGATCCGAGCTCCATGAGGGGCAAGAAAACACTACAGGAGGAAGAAGTAATTAAAAAAAAAAAATTAAAAAAAAAAGATATTTAGAGAACTAATTCTTACTAGGAAACGACAGAAGTGGACATTTCACCTCCACCCAGCCAGGCATCCCTGTGTGCTTTGCCCCAATATCAGGTAAAGATTCAGATAGTTTTGTGGTTTGTCTATGCCAGGTTCCTTTCGTAGATATCCTGCCAGCAGATGCTGATAGCTTACTATTCTCCATCCTAAAGCTGATTAATCAGGTTACCAGCAAGGCCTAGTTAGCACCAAGGCTCATATTAGATATAAGAGAATCCAGGCAAGGATCCAGGCATCTAAAGCAATTGCTTCCTCTACCTATGCTGGTTCTCCAGCAGAATCCCTTGAAAGTAGAAAGCAAAGGTCTTTATCCTTGGCCTTCCATGCAGCAGGTGCCATATCCAAATCCAGCTACCTTTAGGGTCATAGGAAGGCAGAGAACTGGCCCTCAGGAAACAGCCAGAACTTCCTCACAGTCAGTTCCCCTTCTATTTCACCGACCATTCCTTCTCAACCTTACTGTAGGCTTCTTTTTATCTATTCTTGCAGAGACTGCAGCTTGCCTACTCAATTCATTTTTAGTAACAGAACCTTGATGTTTTTTTTTTTTTAGGGTTGTAATATACCTATAAAAGACTACATCATCCAGTTTCCCTGGGCATGGTCAGTGGGTCAAGTGGAAGTCAGTTGGGCAGGACTTCTGTGAGGTCGTTTGTAAAGAGAGCTGATTCAGCTGGGAGGATTGCACTTTTGCCCCTTCTTTTCCTCCTTTTTATGCCTGGAACTTTCCTGGGATGTCTGGAGCCCCTCTGGCAGCTGCCTGGGATGTGTGGCCAAAAAGGAGAAGGCCCTGGCACGCTGGGGATGGGGTGAAGCTGCAATACTAGCTCAGACTTCGTTAGCAGTTTAAGAAACTTCCTTCTTATTTAAACCAGGGTTATCTCAGATTGTGTTTTATGCAGCTGATTCCAGTCCTAACTGATACACCCATCCCTTATATAATAGTATTGCCTTGGGGAGTGCCTGTGGCTCAAGGAGTAGGGCACCTGCCTCATATACTGGAGGTGGTGGGTTCAAACCTGGCCAAAAACAAACAAACAAAAAAGCGTTGCCTAAAGTTATGCTTTCGAGATTTTTTTTATATTTTTCTTCTGACAATATCCACACCTATTGCTTAGGACACACATGCCAGACCTATATCTACATTTTCAAATCTCTAAAGCAGGGGTCCTCAAACGTTTTAAACAGGGGGCCAGTTCACTGTCCCTCAGACCATTGGAGGGCCAGACTGCAGGCCCTGGGATGAGTCAGCTGCTAAGTAGGACAGGCAGCGGTGGCAAAAACACCCAGTGGGCCAGATAAATATCCTTGGTGGGCCACATGTGGCCCACAGGCTATAGTTTGAGGATGCCTGCAAAGCCATATACTCTACTGCTCTTTAAACACTTTTATTTGGGCCCTATCCACAGATACTGTGGAAAGCTAAATAAGCCCCCCACCCCACCCCACCCCATATGCTCATGCCCTAATCCCTGGAAACTGTGAATGGTAGATAC
Source organism: Otolemur garnettii (assembly GCF_000181295.1). Lineage (NCBI taxonomy): Eukaryota > Metazoa > Chordata > Mammalia > Primates > Galagidae > Otolemur > Otolemur garnettii. The sequence goes on along the minus strand of NW_003852423.1, from coordinate 7,355,908 downwards.
CTGTCATGGCAAAAGCAACTTTATAAATGTAATCAAGTTAAGGATTTTGAGAAGGGGAGTTTACCCTGGAGTATTTAAATGGGCCTGATACAATTACAAATGTCATAAATGAGGGAAGCAGGAGTCAGAGTCAGAAGGTGGCAATGCAACAAAGGAAGCAGAGATTGGAGTGATGGGGCCACAAGCCAAGGGGATGCAAACAGCTTCTGGAAGCTAGAAGAATCAAAGAATGAATTCTGCTTTTGAATATTCAGAAGGAGCCAGCTTCGCCAACACCCCAACTTTCACACACTGAGATCCATTTTGGACTTCTGACCTCCCAAACTATAAAACAGTAAAGTTTGTAGTAATTTTTCACAATGGCAATGAGAAATTAATGCAGGTACCTCAAATCTAACATATCCAGGATAAATTCTTTACTTCCCAAACCTAATCCCCTCATATTCCCTATCTTTATTATTATTTATTATTATGTCGTCCAAACCAGAAATCCATCGCGTATCCTAGATTGTCCCCCTCCCTTGCCCTTCACTCATCACGAGGTATTTTCAGTTCTATGTATTGACTATCTTTCAAATCAGTTCCTAAATCAAATCTGCAGTATCTTCCCTATCTTATTAGTCCAGGGGTTATCGTGTGGCAATGTCTGGAGACATTTTTGGTGGTCACCGCTGAGGGAAAGCTACCATTGGGCACATATCCTACCCCCTTGCTTCTCACTGAGATGTTCACCCTTCAAGTCTCTGATGGTTGTTGCTGTTCCCCCAAGGTCCTGCCAAAAACTATGGGTTCTCAGCCTTTCAGAAGAGGCCTTCTGCCCAAGCCCTTTCCCGGGAAAGGAAGGGACCAAGTCTTTTGCCCCACACCCAGAACAGGTAACTATCCTGAGGAAAAATGTAGCTATAGGCTTGGCTCCTATAGCTCAACCGGCTAAGGCGCCAGCCACGTACACCTAAGGTGGCGGGTTCGAATCCCCAGCCCGGACCCGCCAAACAACAA
>NW_003852423.1:7352083-7353841 GCF_000181295.1 Otolemur garnettii | reverse complement strand
TTTTTTTTGGTTGCAGCCGTCATTGTTGTTTGGCGGGTCCGGGCTGGGGATTCGAACCCGCCACCTTAGGTGTGCGTGGCTGGCACCTTAGCCGGTTGAGCTATAGGCGCCGAGCCTTAAATAAATTCTTATTAAAAATAATGATGGTTTTATTGCTGCGATATTTTGTGCTCCAATTACACACAGACCAGGTGTTTTCTATGCCTTGTCTCTTTAACATTTAACTGTTGCAGGAAGACGAGGCCAGATGGAGAGAAAAAGAGCACTTGAACACCAAGATATGGAAGAAGGGCTTTATTTCAGCCATTGGAGCAGACTAGAGTCCAAAAAGGGCCATGCGCTCCGACTGGCTCTGTCTTTTCCCTTTTATCTCTAGTCAAGGGCGCTTTGCCCACAGGTACCCTTCATTGGTCAGTTTGAATAGAGCTAGAGAAGGTGGGCTCCAGCTTGTACAGAAGCCGAAGCAAGCGTTAGTTTCCGGGTCCCAGGAAGTTAAGTTTCTACAAATGGCTAAGAGCTGAGTCACCGCAAGGATAGGGTGACCAGATTTTAACATCAGTAAGGTGGGACAACATGGGCGGGGGTGAGGCAGGGAAAGGGGGCAGGGCAGGGCCTGACAACAATACAAACTTTGATAAGCAGTTCTCAATAATCACTTCTCAGCAATTATTTCTTACTGTTACAGTTTAACATTATAAAATTAACAAAAATAACATAAAACTCACATTCTGGCGAAATAGCCACATGGCAGCCGAACACCGCATATTCCCTTCTTGTTCTCCCGCCCGTTCGTGCATTCTTTCCAAAAATCGGGACTTTTTAAAAATGCCGCTGGACGCGGGACAAATTGTTGAAAAGCGGGACGTCTGGTCACCCTACACAAGGAGGACATTGCGGTGTATCCTTGGGGTCTCCATGAGAAGACCTCTGTTCTCTCAGACCTCACTTTTCCCGGTATCCTCTCTCATGACAATCCTGTGCCTATGGGCGGGGGTGGGGAGTCTTATCATTTATCGGGAAACTGAAGCTGAGAGATGTTAAATTGTTCCTTACTATGGATTCAAAGGCAGCCTCTCTGCCTCTCTCTCCACAGGCTTGCTCTTTCTTCTTCTTTTTCTTTCTTTTTTTAAGACAGAGTCTCACTTTGTCCCCCTTGGTAGAGTGCTGTAACATCACAGCTCACAGCAACCTCCAGCTCTTCTGCTTAGGCAATTCTTTTGTCTCAGCCTCTCGAGTAGCTGGGACTACAGGCGCCCACCACAACGCCCAGCTATTTTGTTGTTGCAGTTTGGCAGGGGCCGAGTTGGAACCCGCCACCCTCAGTATATGGGGCCAGCGCCCTACTCACTGAGCAACAGGCGCCACCCAGCTTCGCTCTTTTGAATACAGCTCCAGCTCCTAACCCTTCATTCTCAGTATCTGACACCACATACAATTCCAAACCCTAGCTAGTCGTTCATGGCTCCAGGTCAAAGTGTGGAAGTCCAAGAATAGTACATAACCTTGCCGTATGATGACAACACAGGACATTTGTAGTGGCTGATAATAAAATGTAAGACTATGGCTCTGCGCCTATAGCTCAACCGGCTAAGGCGCCAGCCACGTACACCAAAGGTGGAGGGTTCGAATCCCCAGCCCGGACCCGCCAAAACAACAATGATGGCTGCAACCAAAAAACAGCCGGGCGTTGTGGCGGGCGCCTGTGGTCCCAGCTACTTGGGAGGCGGAGGCAGGAGACTCGCTTGAGCCCAGGAGTTG
>NW_003852423.1:7345829-7352020 GCF_000181295.1 Otolemur garnettii | reverse complement strand
AAAAAAAAAAAATAAAATAAAATAAAATGTAAGACTAATTAAAAAAAGTTATGCCTCCTACCAACAGATGAATGGACAAAGAAAATATGGTATATATACACACAATGGAACACTATATAGCTTTTAAAAAGAAGAAAATTGTGTCAATTGTGACAAATGGATGAACCTGAAGAACATGCTAAGTCAAATAACCAGGCGCAGAAAGACAAACACTGCATAATCTCACTTATGTGTGGAATCTAAACAAGCTGAATTCCTAGCAAGTGGGGAGGGTGTTGGGAAGGGGAGATGGTCAAAGCAAAGAAAGTTTTAGTGATTTATTGTCCAATAGGGTGTCCATGTGCTTTAGTGCCCACCCCTACTTAACTTATACATCACTCCTATAGGCCACAGTTCATAATAATGTATTGCATATCTTAAAAATTATTTACAATTGCTTAAAGGGTAGGTGGATTTTTACATGCTTTTACCATAAAAACACAATTAGCAAGTGAGGTGACAGATGTGTTTAGTTTGATTTAATCTTTCTACAATGAATACATAGACCAAAACATCACATTTTACCCCATAACTATGTCTGTGCAAATAGTATGCCTCGGTGAGGGGACATCATATTTGCATGCACGTATTTACGGGACACAATGTCATGGGACTGAGAAACACACAGAGAAGACTGGGCACTCTAAGTACCTTGTTATGTCTAAAAAGAAAAAGAGATTCTTGGTGCAAATATTGGTGACTCACTGATGGGGTCTAAGGCACCACTGGCCTCACCTGGATTGTGCAAAGGTGAGGAGCAAAGGATATGGATGAAGCAGCAGAATGCTGGCCTGCACAGACACCAGCCTGTACCCCAGGGCGACACCCTGCACTCAGTTCCAGGTAGGTGTACATGTGCCTTCGTGCCCACCCCTACTTAACTTATAAGTCACTCCTATAGTTGGAACTGACTTTTTTCCAAGAGTGATTTGTTTTAAAGATGTTCTGTCAAAGCAAAGAAGAGAGATTTTATCAAGATACCTCAGATAAAGGGAAGTTTGGAAGATTTGACTTTCTTTTTTTTTTTTTGTTACTGCAGTTTGGCCGGGGCTGGGTTCAAACCAGCCACCTTCGGTATATGGGGCTAGCGCCCTACTCACTGAGCCACAGGTGCTGTCCAAGGTTTGATTTTCTTAAAAATAAGATATACCATCGGTAGTGAAGAATCTGAGATTGTTACCCTACTTGGAAGCTAACAAATTATCCTGCCACAGTGTCATAGATCTGGCAAAAGACACAAGACTCTTGATCAGAAGCAAAGGATAATTTATTAATTGCTACAGTAGCAGAAGTCACAGTGCCAGCATTTTTGTGCCAGATTTCTAACCCCTGAGTCCTACAGGATGACACAGAGAGGGCCAGATAATACCTGTAGATGTGATAGGTTACATAACAGGAGGTGCCCAAGGCAAAGGGAGGCAGAATCTTTATAATAGGCATAAGCCTGACTGACTTGTCCTGTTGGGAGACGTTATCTTTATTTTACTGAACAATAAACAAAACTTCCCTTTGCTCTAGAGGGACACACTTTATCTTCCAAGGCTGTTCATTATACAATGAACTTGAAAAAATTGTCCAGAACAAAGGCTCTGTTCTCCAGAATAGTACATCCGTTCACAAGACAGTCAGACACACGAGAGGCCCGTGAAAAACTGCTCCCCAACATACTCGCCCCATAGAATGTTATGGAAATCCGGGGCTGAAGCAGGCCTCACAGAGCCAGGAGCTAGAGGACAGCAGAAGTTTGGGGATCATAGCTCTAGAGCAGTACCATTACTGGGATTCAGCCATAATCCACATAACTTTCTACCCTACTGCCCACCAGAAAATTCTTTTTTTTGGTTTCTGTGCAAAATATACTTGGGTCAGGTAATTTTTTTAAAATCCCAAATCTTAAGTCATATATTGCTGACTAGTCTGTGTTTTGGCTTTGGTCCTATTACAACAGTGATTGCAGGAGTTCATATGGTATCAAAAACCTCCATGTGGGTGTTGGTCTCACCAGAGGGGTTCACATAGAGATCTCTCTTCTCCATACAGGTTCTGAACAAAATGAAAAATAAAACTAAGAATAAGGCAGATGGGAAACTAAATACCACCTAATTCACTGATGAAGATAAAGTTGGAAATCTTAGGGTAAGAGCCAAGTAAGCCTACTAATTGAACTCCAGAGGTAGACAAACTTATGCACTCACTTGCAGACAATTCTAGACAGACTTAGAAAGTCTGCCTTCATGGGCTGTTAGCTCCCAAAAGGGAGAAGAGAGGATTTGGTTCATGTATGCCTATTTTAATTCTCCCTAAATTTACAGAGAAAGTGGTAAGGGAATGAAGGGGCCATGAGTGATATTAGCTGAGCTTCTTGCACATAGATGGACACACTGGACAATATTCTTTCCTAATATTAGGAAGCAGTAACCAGGAATGCAAGAAGCATTTTCAATCCCAATCCCACGCCTCCCACCCCCACTGCACATCATCCATTTACTTTTGCAGTCTCCAAGCCCCTGGAGGACAGGGTCTATGTTCTATTTATCCTCATACATCTAACACTTAATATACTACCTGCCATCAGGAAACTAACAAATACTCTGTGAATGGGCGGCACCTGTGGCTCAAGGAGTAGGGCACCAGCCCCACATTCCAGAGGTGGTGGGTTCAAACCCGGCTCCAGCCAAAAACTGCAAAAAGCCCCACAGAAAACCAAACCAAAAAACCCATAAATATTCTGTGAATTAATATGCATGATCTTTCCAACTTCAATTTAAAGCTGTATAATGGCAGAGACCACTTCCTTTTGTTTTTATACCTCACACTGCTGTTAATTAATCTCATCTGATTGTGTGAACCACAAATTTCATACTCCCTAAAAAAAGGCAGGGTTTATTGGAAAAACAACTCATGGTAATGTTGGAAGCTGGAATCACATAGGCCTCTAAGAATAGCTTCCTTCATAGTCTAAGGCAGCGTTGGGGACCAGATGAACACGTTTGGTCGTTAAGCAGTTGGATCTTCAGTCTAACTTGCTACCATTAATATAATTCCTCTTTGCTTCTCTTCGATGTCTTCTCTACACCTGTTATTGACCAGCTAACTCTTCCCTCACTCAACTATTAATACTTACACAAGAACATTCAATTGACCTTATTAAATCTCCTTGATAGGTAGAGATTTTTAAACCAAGCCACTTTACAAGTTGCCAGGTGCCCATCTACGTCCTAATTTTGGTCCTCTCTTACTCTAACCTTGGGCCTACTTTAATTTGGAGTGTACTGTCCCTGGGAAGCTGTTGGTTGGTCTGACAGACCCTGCAAGTGGTGTGTCTAATAAAAGCCTTACACAGGCTTCTAACAGAATGTGTAATGAGTCAGAGAAATTTCACAACTACATACAATTTATTCAATCCTGTTCAGTAAATTCTGAATATTTGCTTGGGCATTAACTCTGAGCTAGGGTATAAATATTCTATTCTTTGGTTGGTATCTGTCATTACCTTTTTGAGATTCAGGAAGAGTTTGTGAATCTGTCTTTCTCTTTACAACCTTTGACCAAAAAGCCAATTTGTTTCTGAGACAAATGTTTTTCCTTAATGGAGTCTAGAGCTATGATGCTTTGCTTTTAAATGATCCTTCGCCAGAACCATATGCTCTTTCCTCTCTCAGAATCATTCAGGATGGCAATAAGCAATCTCATGTTAGCCTGACCTTGCCCCAGAGTATCGTATTTGCCTTATGTCTGTCTTAAAAATTTATAATGAATTTTAAATGCACATTTTGCATATACTATTAATATTTTACATACATTATCTCATTTCGTTTTCCTAATAGCCCTATGAAGTAGGTATCATTAGTGTTCTACAGATTTGAAAATCAGAGCCCAGGAAGGGTAAGTAGTTTGCATTTGCACAAATGATGAGTATAGGAATGGAGGTTTGAAAAGTGCATGGCTGTCACCAGCCATGGTCATTGTGCCCACCTGTGGTGAGTCATTTCCAGGCTCTTCCAGAACACGGTATTTAGGGGATCACAAAAAAGTGAAACTGCCTCACAGCCCCAGGTGTGCATTATCTGATGTATCCGATGGGGTTCCAGTTGGTTCTATTCATCCACCAACATCCACTACATAACTTGATGCTTAATATTTAAAAATACTTTTGGAAGCCTAAAGGCTTACACAAATTTAAATTCAGATGATTTGATGACACGTTACAGTGTCAAGTATGATCTGGAGCTCCGGAGAAATAGAGGAAGGAAAGTATTGAAGAGGGTAGGATGAAAGAGAAAATCAGGAATCTACAGAACTTTACATCTTTCTCAGTTTTTCCTACAGTTGGCTCTGTCTACACATGATTCTGCGGGTGACAGCAGCTTTAAAAAACTGGTAGCCAAAATCTTAACACTTGCCGAAAGATCCTAGAGAGGCGTTTAAAAATACCCCTTGGTAAATCGCCGCGCGCCAGCTGTGCTTTGCCTCATAGCGAACACAAGAGGGCGCTAAACGCCACCGTGACGCACAGACCACGAACAGCCACATCCAGCATCACAGCTTGTGTACAAACGATTGTTTTCAAGTGATAGGTCTTAAAAGTTATTATCAAGTGCTAAACAAAATCTTTTATACTAGTTAGAGCTACCTCTGATTTAGTAGAAGCCCATCTCAGTTATTTTATGTGCCTGTTAAGACTTGCTAGTCACCAGATTAAAGATAATGATATTTCTAAAGAAATTAAAAGAAGGTAGGTTAGAAAGAGGGGCAGGCTCGGTGCCTATGGCTCAAGTGGCTAAGGCGTCAGCCACATACACCTAAGGTGGCGGGTTCGAATCCAGCCCGGGCCCGCCAAACAACAATGACGGCTGCAACCAAAAAATAGCCGGGTGCTGTGGCGGGCGCCTGTGGTCCCAGCTACTTGGGAGGCGGAGGCAGGACACTCGCTTGAGCTCAGGATTTGGAGGTTGCTGTGAGCTGTGATGCCAGGGCACTCTACCCATGGGGACAGCTTGAGGCTCTGTCTCAAAAAAAAGAAAGAAAAAAAAAAAAAGAAAGGGGGGCAGAGGAAGAAGAGTTGCTGAGACGTCAGTAGGGACCACCGAAGGTTTCACAGATGCAGGAAGAAGCTTAGCAAAGAGTTCAAGTATTGCATTCCCATGATAAGACCCACCCCATCTTAGCTTGAGACCATTAACTCTTCAAAGTGCCCAGTCCACATGCTCTGGTTTTATGTTCACAAAGCAAGCTCTGGAAATGCTCTGGCTTATCATGGGGGTCTGTGTTCCTGAACAAGGTGTTCATGAGCAAAACTCTAAAAATGCTGGCTTCCTACAGCAAAAGAAAAGTGAAATATTATAAATAAGTAATGTGTGTATATTTGGCAACTTTATACTATGTACTTCTTACTTCAGGTGACAAGGAAGATTTTTAAATAGCACTGAGATTTTAAATCTGAGTGTCAGAGAAAACCATTAGGAGAAATCATAAAGAGTTGGGGGACAATGGGAGTTAAGGCTTTGCCATGAATTTTAGGCATAGGTTGTTAGTGCAGTTGGCAACGATCAACCAACAGGCAGTTGGAAATAAGATCCTGTATTGGCGCCCAGGAGGGAAGAAGATACGCCCAGGAGGGAGGAAGGGGTTCATGGTTAGGACCCCTTGCCATGGGGGGATCACTGCAAGGATGGAATTACTGTGGAATAGTGTGGAGAAAGAAAAAATGAGTCTGAGGACAGCTTTAGGGGGTTAGGATAAAATCCCAGAAGGAAATGAAGCCAGATACTGTGGTGGCATCACAGGGAGGTAGATATCATTTGGGAAAGAAAGTCTAAGAATAGCATCAAATACTGCAGTGAAGACACAAAGAACAAGGGTTAGATTGTTCAACTTAAAAATCACTGATTACTTGCAAAAGATGACAGAGGACCTAGGTTAGAAGCCAAATGCTGAGAGTTCACCAATAGGTGGACCTGGAACATCTTTTCATACCCCCACAAGAACACTCAAGACTTTCAAGTTGGAAGCCAGCTTGAAAAGGACAGCACTGGCCAAAGATGAATTGATTGGAGCATCAGTGAGGCTAATAGCTGTTGGCAACTGTGACCAATTACTACAATTTAGTGGCTTAACACAACATAAAGTTGGCTTGGCGCCTGTGGCTCAAG
>NW_003852423.1:7330779-7345594 GCF_000181295.1 Otolemur garnettii | reverse complement strand
CTCTCTCAAAAAAAAAAAAAAAAAAAAAACACAACATAAAGTTGCAGTTCTGTAGGCTGGACAAACAAAATGAGCTCAAACTGAGCTCAAACAAAATGTCAGCAGGACTGTTTCTTTCTAGTCTCTGGGACGTAGGGGAAATCTGTTTCCTGGCTTCTCCAGTTTCTAGAGGCTGCCTGCATTCTTTGGCTTATGGCCACCCCACTCCAGCTTCAAGCAAGCAATAGTAGAGTGAGTCCTCACACTGCATCACTCTGGCCTACTCTTTTACCCCCCTCTACTACTTTTAAGGAGCCTGTGATTACACTGGTCCTGCCTGGGTAATCCAAGGTAATCTCCCTACTTTAAGGTCAGCTGGTACAAAACCTTAATACCATCAGCATTGTTCTGCCTACTGCAGTAATGACAACACATGAGACACTTAAATATGTTTAAACTGACATTAAGAAAAATAAAACTCACTGCCAGGAAACTGATACAGTATTTTTAAAAATGGGAAATAAAGGGAAATGACCACGTATTCACCCTGCCCTTCCTATATCAACTATTACCTTGATAACCAAAAAGCTGTCTTTCTTTATAAAAGTGTTCTAGCTAAATACATCACCCTCAGTGAATTAATGAATCTGGGCAATGATTATCACTGATGGGTAACATCACAAAAAACAAAACAGACTTCTAGTGTTCTGTGTCTTCTCACAGGCGTAGAGACCACCACCTACAACTTCTTACCAACACAACTCATCCCCAAACTAGTGAAGCCTCCATTTCCAACCTCCAGTTTTCAGGAAATACAGGAGACAAAGGAAAACATGAAATGAACCCGGAGGGTGCAATGAGCAAAATCCAGACTATGGGAAACTCTAGAAGGCAACTGACATAATTCTTCAAAAAACTTTAAGACCAACAATAACAAAAAAGACAGAAGGGGAACTTATTGTTGGAAGGCTAGAAACATATCAACCAGTTGCATAGTGTGGATTTTATTTGGATCCTAATTCAAACAAACTAACTTAAAATTCATAAAGCAATTAAGGAAATGTGAACAGTGACTGAATACTCCATGATATTAAACATTTGTTTGAGTTTCTCAGATGTTACAAGGTTTAATATGTACAGATTAAACTTCATGATGTCCGGATTTGCATCAAAATAATTTAGTGGCAGGACAGGGAATGGGGGAGGGGGAACAGATGAAGCAAGGTTGGACAAGATGAAACAGTCACTATAGACTGATAATTGTTGAAGCCAAGTAGCGGGTGCAAGGATTTCATAATACTGCTCTCTTCTCTTTTTAAATTTGCAATTTCCTATAATTAAAAAAATTAAAAAGATGTGGAGGCTGCATGCATGTATATTCTTTTTAAAAAGAAGTTTGGTAAAAAGATGAAGAGGAAAAAGAGAATAGCTATAATATGTGTATATGTATCTAAAATAATTTTTAATTATCAAACCACAATAACAAGAAATACAAAGAATAGAGAGACAAGAAAAAGAAGGAAACAGAATCTCGCCACCCTAATACATGTACAGTTACAATTCTGGTGCATTTTCTTCTAGTACTTTTTTCCATAGCAATAATAATGACTGGGTATCATTTAGTAGGCTCCTATTACATGATTAGAATTTTCTAAATACCTCTAAAGTATTGTCTTCACAAATGAATGAAGAAGTAAAACGTGGCACATGTATAATGAAATATTGTTCAGCCTTAAAAAAGAAGAAAATCCTGACATTTGGTACAACATGGATAAACCTTGAAAACATTGTGTTAAATGAAACAAGCTAGACACAAAAAGACACATACAGTATAACTCCACTGATAGGAAGTCCCTGTAGGGGTCAAACTCATAGACAGGAAGGAGAATAGAGAGTTCCAGGGGCTGGGGGAAGGAGGAATGAGGTGTTGTTGTTTAACGGGTACAGAATTTCTGTTTGGAATGATGAAAAAGTTCTGGAAATGGATAGTGGTGATGGCTGCACCATATTGTGGATACACTCAATGCCACTGATGTGGGCACTTAAAAATGGTTTGCAAGGTAAATGTTACATATATTTTACTGCAAAAATTTTTTGTTCAAACCTCGTAACTATCATGAGATGGATTATACAACAAATCCACGGATTTGAACCCAGGCAATCTGACTACAGAGCCCCTGCTTTTTGCCCACACTCCCCCTTATGCCTGTATATATACAACTGCAGTACGTACAATTTTGTATATTACTCTTCCTACTCACAATTTTTATAATTACGTTCCTTTTAGCATGTTTCCATTACCAGTATTTTAAGGGCTGTATGACATACTGAACCTTACTTCCATTGTTAGATATTTTGGTTATTTTAAAGTTTTCTGTGTTATTAAAAAATATTATTATGAACTTCTCTTTTTATGTATCTTTTTTTTTTCCCCAATAGGTTTTCTCTATTGGAATTTGGAAAGGTTTTAAACAACGGAGGAACCTGGGGAACAGGTTCTTGGGGAAGGGGAAAAGAGAGGGAGAGGCTGAAAGATATGAAGTCCAGGAACGAAGGAAGAAGACACCAGAGGAGGTGGGAAGGGCTGGTGTCCAGAACACACATCAAGACGTTTTCTTGGAAGAGACAAGATACCTCCTCTTCTAGCAAAGTGAGAAGGACAAAAGAATGGGGGAGGAGAGAGAGCAGTTCTGACGGAGAGGCGAGGGTGGACTGCTGGAGTTTTGAGTTGGGAAAGAAGGCAGTTTAGGGAACAAAAATGGATGGTTTTCCTAATCACAGAAAAGCAGTTGATTAGGGGGTGTGGTATGTCAAAGGTGCAGATGTTTGGGAATCAAGTAGCCAACCAGAGAGGAGTAAAAGGACTTTTAAACAGCATGAAGACCATGTGAACTGGCAGGTGGCCAATCAGCAAGGGTCTGTGACCTGCTGCAGCCACTCTCCACCTCCTGCCGGGGGGGGGGGGGGGGGGCTGGAGAAAGTAGACCAGAAGGATGAGCACGGTTTGGGGACAGGGTGGTCAGGCTTCCAGGGAAAGCAAGGGACTTGTCTTCTGCCTCTCTGACCACACCTGCCCCCATTCCCTACCTGACCCAGAGTTCCAGCCTCTCTAAACTGTATGCCATTGATTAAATACCACCATCTTGATCATCACCATCACCGCCACCACCATCAGCCCCGGGAACATTCATTGCCGGTTTACTCTGTGCCTGGTAGTGTCAAAACCACTTCACACACACTTCCTGTTTAACCTTCATAGCCCACTGAGGGGCTACAGGTTATTTATTCCCTATTGACAGATAACAGAATGGAGGCCTCAAGAAAATGAGTGATCTGCCTCAGGTCACACAGCAAGGTCATGCGTCTGTGCCCTTGACCATGCTCTTTCTTCAGCCTAGAATTCTCTATTCCCTCCCAGGGATCGCTCCAGCTCCTGGCTCCAGCCCACCTTGGGCACATCGTTTCACTTATTTGGGGGCTGAGCAACATATTCCGCCTCTTTGGGGTTTTGACTCTCCATCTTCAAAATGAAAAAGCTGGGTCACGTGTCCCTGAATTTCCTAACCAGATTTAGCATACATGAGAAAAAGGACAAAAGTAATAAAATAGAATGCTATCAGGATAAAAACTCTGAGAGCTGGACTGGGGAGGCCAGCAGGCATTTTGAGGAATTCCCAACTCAGGTGGTACTTGCTACTTTTCTGAACCCAAAGCAGAGTTTACAAGTTTCTTTTTTTCTTTTCTTTTCCTGTTTTTTTCTCTGTGGCCCCAGGTTAGAGTACCATAGTATCAGCTTGGCTCAATGCAACCTCAAACTCCTGGGCTCAAGCAACCTCTTGCCCTCAACCTCCTGAGTAGCTGGGACTACAGACACCTGCCAAGTGCCTGGCTAATTTCTCTATTTTTAGTAGAGATGTGTGTCTCACTTTTGCTTAGCTGGTCTTGAATTCCTGAGTTCAAGTAATCCACTCTCCTCTACCTCCCAGAGAGCTAGGATTATAAGCGTAAGCTTATATATTATATTATATATAATTATATTATATTATATATTATAAGCCCCACCCTCAACTATAGGCTAAGAGGAGAAAGCTGCCTGGTCTAAGTGCTGCATTACACCCTATGCCCAGTGGGTGGCAATATCAACATTTGATCCTGCCTGTTACCTAAGTCTGCAAAAACAGCAGTGTGGGATTACATCTGGTCCACCTTTTCTGTCTGACTGTAATTATACCAGCCTCTACCCCAGGTCATCAACCTGTCAACTATGGAGTTGCTGGAGTAATTGTATCTGGAAGGGAAAAGCTAGGAAGCAGAGAAGAAGCTGACCTGCCTCAAGTTGGGGGTAGAAGAAATACTTTATTCTTAAAGATTAGCATTTTGACTAATACGAGAGATCACATTTTAATTAGTGACTTGGGCCTAGACATGACTAGGGATTTTTTTATTCCCTAAGAGTAAAGGTGATACTTAGCCAGTCCACCCCATTATGGGTGGACTGATTCTAGCACTCCTATTTGTACAAATAATCAACACATTGAATCCCATAATGGCATAAATGTATTCATGATCTATGTACAAATGACTTAATAAAAAAATGCTTACATCCTTCTGTACCAGGTACTAAAGAGACCCAACCCGAGTCCCCTGGTGCCTGCTCAGCACCCCGACTGCCATGACTATGACCCTTCTCCTGAAACCCTCTATGACAGAAGTAAGGGCCTAAAAAAGGGCAAAATGTATTACAAGTTGTCTCTTTAGCCCCCCACCCCCACACACATACACTCTTTTTGTCTTTTTCTGAATTAAAATCTGCATTCGTGCCGTGGACCAGTAATCAGAGCAGCAGAGGAATGTTCTTTGTTCTTTGTTTTAAATCAAAAGAGATGGATCAATGGGAATTGTCTGAGCAAAGGGCATGAGGTCATCTTCACCAGAGATAAAACAGACCCAGACCACCAACCATAGTTAAACAGCAATAGCTCAAAGCTGAAAGAGCCCCTTTGAGAGCTCTGTATTTCTGCTTAAAGAGGGGACAATGGTTCTTTAGATACAAGTCTTCCATCCTCATTTGATGGCAAATTAATAAACTCCTTTTTCTTTTTCTCTTTTCAGAGGGCATAAGCATCAACCTTTCAGTAACAACACCATTGGTCCCACAGGGCAGATACCCTAGCAGGAATGTTTTAATTCTCAAAGAGGGGGTCCAGTGGGCTAAAGAGACAATTGTAATACATTTTGCCCTTACTTCTGTTACAGCAAGGCACATTGGTATAAATGGACCATTTACATCCTGTTTACCATTAAATATAGCTGAGCATGGTGGCTCACACCTGTAAACCTAACACTCTGGGAGGCAGAGGCTGCTGAATTGCTTGAACTCAGGAGTTTGAGACCAGCCTGAGTGAGAGTGAGACCCTGCCTCTACAAATAGAAAAATTAGCTGGGCAAGGTGGCACCTGCCTGTAGTCCCAGTCACTTGGGAGGCTGAGGCAAGAAGATCACTTGAGCCCAAGACTTTGAGGTTGCTGTAAGCTAGGATGCCACCACTCTCTAGCCTGGGGCAACAGAATGAGACTCTGTCTCAAAAAAAAAAAAAAGGCTAAACATGGTAAGATTATAGTAGGCTCTAGCTCAATGGTTCTCAAAGCGTGCTCTTTGGGCCGGCTACTCTACTAAGAATTCAAATATCTTTTTGTCTCTCATGCTTCACAGCAACCCCACCCGCTGGGTATTATCACAGGAATTTAGCCATGAGAAAAGGCAGTTAGAAGGGTAAAGTGTTCAGCACCTGAGGCCCCGCTCCTGAGTGGCAGCACCAGAGTAAAAATATAGCTGTGCTTGACCCCAAAGCTATGGTTTTCTGACCAAACAAGCCTACTTCCCAATAATTTTGATGTTGATAGAAAATAATTTCGTAAATGTAAAGAGCTACATAATCAAATCCTGACTGAGTACCGCGAGCTCTTTCCCCTGACCCCGAAAGCCAAAAAGCCCCAGGAACGTCCACATTTCTTATGTGCAAGTGTCTGGTAGCACAATCTTAGGTCACAATGTGTTCAGAGCTAGTAAGTGGGCTGATTTGTCTGCACTTGAGCAGTAAATACAGAACCAGGACCTTGCAGCTGATTGCATCTCACTGCGAAAGGGAAAAGCAAATCACAACCCCAGAGGCCCTGGAGGTGGAGCTGGAGCGACGCAGAGCGGAACTCAGACCTCGGTCTGAGCGCTGGCCTGGGGGAGCTCGCTGCTTCCGAGCCGATGAGCCCTTTCCGTGCACAGCCCCATACCTGGCCCTTCCGCAGGTCTTGCTTGTCCCTCTCTGTCCTTAGCAAAGCATAGGCGATAGATGCATTTCACTTTGGTGGCTGCCTCAGGTGGCAGAATTTAAACCCTGGGAGAAAACGCTCAAGACTCATGGGCCAGATGGGTGACAATGCGAAATTACTTCGCACTCTGATTTCAGATCAGGTGTTAACCAGCGTGATATATTGCGGCTTTCGTAATTTTCAGAAAAAAGTGCATTCCTGCCCCACCCCCATGTATATATAATTTTTTTAAAAGAAATTTACTTTATAACATTTGTTTGAAAAATGACCTTAAGTAGAACCATAGGAGCATAGTGACTAATGTGACATGCGTTATGTCAGCTTTTAAAAATCCTGTGTCTTTCCTTTTGCGAAATCTATCAAGATTTCCCATCCTTCCTTTGTTTCAGACCAATATTCCCCTGAGCTCCCTGTTTCACTAACACTAATTATAAATGGGTTTTTGATGGTTCAGCTGTTCCCTGTGGCATGAAGATGAAAAAAGCTTGCAGGGAGAAAGAAATCTCAGATTCTTTGTCCTTTTATCCTTTCTTTTCTCTCACCAGCACTTTTGCCTGACATCTCAAGAGTTAGAAATTCACAACTTGGTAGAGAAAGTAACACCCCTTACCAGATTCGCAATTAATTCAGCACCACCCACCGGGTGAATCACGGGATTTCTAGCAGTGCCTGGAATACTCAATGGAACTTCATCTCTGCCTTTAGCTGATAGCTGGAAAGAAGTCCCAGAACAGAATTAGGAAAGGAAGGGAAGTTTGCCTTGTAAGGACTGTCATGCAGGATTAACGCGTCCTAAAGATCGCACCTTTAAAATAGTTACTAGCTAGCGGGATGTGGTGGTCATACCCTCAATCCTAGCACTCTGGGAGGTCAAGGCAGTTGGATCACCTGAGCACAGGAGTTCTAGACCAGCCTGAGCCAGAGTGAGAACCCCATCTCCAAAAATAGCTGAGCATTGTGGTGGGAGCCTGTAGTCCCAACTATGTGAGAAGCTGAGGCAAGGGGATATCTGGAGCCCAAGAGTTTGAGGTTGCTGTGACCTCAAGACTCTGTCTCAAAATAAGACTCTGTCTCAAAAAAAAAAGTTAATATGTAAAGAGAAAAACATATGATTCTTCCTATTTTTCATAATTCTAAGATTTTTAGTTTTCGTTCTTTATTCTTCTCCTTTTGAATCTGTAAAATACCACACATGTATCTATCAAAGCTTGGGAAATGGGTCAAGGTCTTCTGACCCACTTCAGGGATATTAAACGTCAGCTCTGAGTCAGACATATCAGCAGCAGTTGCACCTTACACGTGAGTTAGAGGAGCATCTTCTAAATCAGGACTTCCCTAGGGCACAGGGGAAACCAAGGGTAAGAGGCGTGCAGTTTTCAGGCTCCTTTCTGATCATATTAGGAATGTTTGAAATGCAGACAGGCTCTGATACTGTTAGATTTAAGGCCCCAGTGCCATTTCCAGTCTCAAGGGGACTCTTAAAAATAGGCCATTATGTGGAGAGCACTCGCAAGGCTCCAGGGAAAAAGGCACTCAGAGTAAAAAGGATTATGATATTTAACAGGCATAGCTTGTACATTCCAAGCAGCCTGGGCAAAGGGAAGCCTTAGTAAGTGCATCAACGCGCATATATTACAGCCTATAAAGGTTGCCATTGTAGTCAGGTTTCAGTCTCCAGAGGCTGAATTAGACATACATACATTTTGCCATTGGAAATGTTTGGAGTCCCTTGACAATGAGAATATAAAGCGCTGTGCTTACGGATGTCGGTAACAGTAATGGGTAAAATCCTACAAGGCCTGGGGAGTGAGTGAGTAAGGAGGGTCCTCAAACCCTGAGTCAGATATAGTTAGGTGATAAGTGGCACAATTGGGAGGGTGAGTTATCCCATCTCATGAAAGATAAGGGCTGAATGTCGTGTCATAGCACTGAGGGTGCGATTCTCCATCCATGGTCCCTGGAGTCAGAGTGCCTATGTTCAGTATACAGCTTCACTTTCTTAGCTGTTCTATCTGTAACAGAGAAACACGTTTGCATGGATAATATGTTATGTGGACTTGCTCTCCTTTGCTAGCTGTCTTTTAGCAAACGCCCATACATGCAACATTGACCTTAGCACTTTTGTTAAAGAGTTGATCAAAAGACACAAAGCTCTGTGACCTTGGTGAATCTTTGACCCTCAGTTTCCTTACAAGAACAATATTGGTAATATTCACGAGAACATGATAGGACTGTAGGCTTTTTTTTTTGCAGTTTTTGGCCGGGGCTGGGTTTGAACCCACCACCTCCGGCATATGGGGCCAGTGCCCTACTCCCTTGAGCCACAGTTACCACCTAGGACTGTAGTTTTCCTTGTTTGTTTGAACTAGAAAAAAAAAAGTCCTTTAAAAGTTTTTGGTCAGGCGGCGCCTGTGGCTCAAAGGAGTAGGGTGCCGGCCCCATAGGCTGGAGGTGGTGGGTTCAAACTCAGCAGGGTTCAAAACCAGCCCTGGCCAAAAACTAAAAAAACAAAAATAATAAAAAATAAAAGTTCTTGGTCATGGTCTGTGTCTAGAGGAAGAGCTTTTATTTACCTTTTTTTTGGGGGGGGGTCTTTCTTTATTTTGGAAAAATCACCAGAATAGTTAACTTCAGTTAAAAAAAAAAAAAAAAAAGGTAGGCTCGGCGCCTGTGGCTCAAGCGGCTAAGGCGCCAGCCACATACATCTAAGGTGGCGGGTTTGAATCCCCAGCCCAGGCTCACCAAACAACAATGATGGCTGCAACCAAAAAAAAAATAGCCGGGCGTTGTGGCGGGCGCCTGTAGTCCCAGCTACTTGGGAGGCAGAGGCAGGAGACTCGCTTGAGCCCAGGAGTTGGAGGTTGCTGTGAGCAGTGAAGCCATGGCACTCTACCCAGGGGGACAGCTTGAGACTCTGTCTCAAAAAAAAAAAAAAAAAAAAAAAAAAAAAGGTAAATCTCCAGGATGAGTGCATGTGAACTTTGCTTATACAATCATGTGTTACTTAATGGCAGGGATACCTTCTGGGAACCGTGTCATCAGGCGATTGCATGGCTATGCAAACGTGAGAGTGCCTTTACATAAACCTACGTGGTCTAGCCTCCTACTCACCTGGGCTGCATCTTGTAGCCTATTGCTCCCAGGCTGAAAAAATGTGCAGCATTTTGCTACACTGAACACTGCAGGCAGTGGTAACACAATGGGAAATATTTGTGTAGCTAAACTTATCTAATCATAGAAAAAGTACAGTAAAAATATAGTTTTATGATCTTGTGGGGCCACCATTGGATATGTGGTCCATCTTTGACAAACACAATAATTAGATGGCACGTGACTGTACTGATCCATTTAGTCTTCCTAGCATTTAGAGTAAGTTCTATTAATTTTATTTAACCAATATTTATATATCATTTACTTTGTACTCATTATTGCTCTAAGTGGTTTGTAAATATCAGCCCATTCAATCTTCACAACAGCCAGTATTACAGATGTGAAGTAACGTGACTTGCTCAAGATCACATAGCTAAGGGAGAGTAGACCGAGATTCACACTCAGGTAGTTAGTCCAGCATCGGAGCCTGGGCATTTAACTGCTCTGCCCTGCCCCAGACTCTCTGCCCTGTTTCCACTATATCCTAGCTCCTGGGAAAGTGTCCAGCCTGTAGGAGGCACTCAAATATTGATTAAGCCTGGCTGCCTCGCTGCCTGGCACAAACCTAAAACACTTTATACATAACAACTAATTTAATCTTCTCAACGACCCTATAATGCATAGGTACTGCTATTAGACTGAGCATGTGATTTATCACCCAAACCAGGACACTATTAATAATCACAGTGGAAGAACAAGCATAAGCCAGGTGTGCCCCAGGAAAACCAGGACATACAGTGACCTGCCTTATTATTACTGCTGCTACACAGGTGATAAAACTACAGCGCAGGGAACTTTACTTGCAAAGATCCTGTCTTAGAAACGATGGCAACAGAATGGGAAACCAGATAGTTCAGACTCCAGAGGCTTCAGTGATGAATCTTTGCTACGGAAAGGGAAACTTAGAGAGGTGGATGGTTTCCCTTAATGTCACACAATGAGTTAGCCCTGAATCCCATGCCATTTCCATTATATGATTCATACTTCCCCTTCTAAGGCATTTATACCAAAGAGATGGTTCACGAATCTCATTTGTCCTCCAAACCATTTTTTTTTTCCTTAGAGACAGAGCCTCACTCATCACTCTGGGTAGAGTGCCGTGGCATCATGATAGCTTACGGCAACCTCAAACTCTTGGGCTCAAGTGATCTTCCTGTCTCTGCCTCCCAAGTAGCTGGAACCACAGACACCCATCATGATGCCCAGCTAGTTTTTCTATTTGTTAGTAGAAATGAGATCTCACTCTTGCACAGGCTGGTTTCAAACTCCTGAGCTCAAGCAATCCACTTGCCTTTGCCTCCCAGAGTGTTAGGATTATAGGCGTGAGCCACCCTGCCCAGCCGAGGCCTCCAAATCATTTTTGAAGAAAGAAGTTCTCTGGAGGAAATAAGCACTCTTATACTTGGGAATGTGTTTTGCTAAAAGCTTTGGGAAAATATTTAGGCAACATTTATTAAATGTTAACTTACAAATATTTAGGACTTCCAGATATTTTTTCTGTTATTGATTTCTAATTTAATTTCCTTATGGTCAGAGAACATACTTTGTATGATTTCAATTCTTTTAAATGTGTTAAGAATTTTTATGGTCCAGAAAATGGTTTGCCTTGGTAATTATTCCATGTGCACTTGAAAAGAGTGTGTATTCTGCTTAAACCAAGAAAGAAAGAGACTAGACCAAAGTAAATAAAATCAGAAACAAAAAAGATAGCAAATGAGACCTCAAAAATACAAAAACTCAATGGAGGCTATTATGAACAACTATATGACAACAAATTGGAAAACCTAAGTGGATAAATTCCTGAACACATATAACCTACAAAGATGGAACCAAGAAAAAATAGAAAACCTTGACAAACCAATAGTGAATTATGTGAATGAAGCTGTAATTAAAAAGTCTCCCACCCAGGAAGAGCCCAGGACCTGACAGATTCACTGCTGAATTCTACTTATCATTTAAGGAAGAACTAATACCAATCTACTCAAGTGGTTCTAAAAATTTGAACAGTAAGAAATACTTCCAAACTCTTTCTCTGAGGCTAGCCTTACCCAGCTACTAAAATCAGACAAGGACATAGCAAAAAAAAAGAAAACAACAAGCCAATATCATTGATGAAATAACTCAAATATATACATAACCAAATATTGATCTTCCTCAACTTAATTCTTCACATCTGAGGTGACCAAAGTTAATAGTTGGTATATAGCCTTATGCATACATATACATATGTATCGGTTATTTGGGAGCTTGATATTTACAAATATAGAATCATTGTATACACATTATTCAGCAATTTGTATTCTTGATTTCATTTTCAGATGGTTCACTATTGGCATATATAAAGGCTATTGATTTTTGTATGTTGGTTTTGTATCCTGCAACTTTACTGAATACAACATACTGTTCTTATGCATAATATAATTATATAACTATATATCATATGGTTATCATGTTGTACAATAGATCTCTTGAACTTATTTTTCCTATTCAACTCTGATTTTTTATACTTTGGCCAACATCTCCTAAAGCCCCACTCGCACCCAGCCCCTGGTGACCACCATCCTAAACTATGTTTGTAGGACTATCAGTAACATTTGCTTTTACAGTCTGGAGATTTCTCAAAAAACCAAAAATAGAATTACCTTTCAGTCCAGCAATCCCACTCCCGTATATCTACCCGAAGGAAAATAAATCAATACAGCAAAGGAGGGCCTGCACTTTGTTAATTGCAGCCCTATTCAAAATAGCAAAGATAGGGAAGCCATGTAAGTGCCCACTAATGGAAGAATGGATGAAGAAAACGTGGTCCACACACACAATAGAATACTAGTCAGCCATAAAAGAGAATGAAATCCCCTCATTTGCAGCTACATAGATGGAACAGGAGGTTCTTATCTTAAGTGAAATAAGCTAGGCACAAAAAGATAAATATTTCATGTTCTCACTTATATAACGAGCTAAAAAATTTAAACACATGGAGGTAGAGAGAGGAAAAATCGATAACAGACTGGGAAGGATGAGTGGGGAGTAGAATACAGAGAAGCTGGTTAAAGGGTACAAACCTGGTTAGATAGAAAAAATAGTTTCAGTATTTGATAACAGAGTAGGATGACTATATTTAACAAAATGTATTGTTCTGCGTGATGTACACCCTGAGTCCCCTGACTTAATCACCATGCGTTATATACATATAACAAAATTTCTCACATACCTCATAAATTTGCACAAATGAAAAATATGTTGTTTTCATATACTATATGTGTATACATATAATGTATATTAGATTTATTTCACTTATGAGCAAATACTGCATTTTATAACCAAATTATACTTTTAAAATGTTTACTGAATTATAAATTAGTGATTATTATTTATTATTAATTGCCACTTAGTAATTAAGTTTTTATAATTAAAACATAGTTTATTTTATTTACTTATTTTTTTTCTGAGACAGAGTCTATTTCATCCTTGGTAGAGTGCTGTGGTGTCACAGCTCACAGCAACCTCAATCTCTTGGGTTTAAGTGATTCTCTCTTTTTATTTATTTATTTATTTTTTTATTGAATGATAACTATGTACATTAATGCAATTCTGGGGTACAGTGTGGTATTTTCACATACAATTTGAAACATTTCCATCAAACTGGTTAACATAGCCTTCATGTCATTTTCTTAGTTATTGTGTTAAAACGTTCTTATTCTACTCTTAGAAAGATTCACTTGTACCCTTGTAAGATAAAGCATAGAAGTGATCCCTCCAATCTAAGTGATTCTCTTGCCTCAGCCTCCCAAGTAGCTGGGACTACAGGTGCCCGCCACAACACCCAGCTATTTTTTTGTTGCAGTTGTCATTGTGGTTTAGCTGGCCCGGGCTGGGCTCGAACTCACCATAGTTGGTGTATGTGGCTGGTGCTGTAACCACTGTGCTATGGTAGCCAGGCCAAAATATAGTTTTAAAAAATGTTTTCATTGGCTCGGCGCCTGTGGCTCAAGTGGCTAAGGCGCCAGCCACATACACCTAAGGTGGTGGGTTCAAATCCAGCCCGGCCCTGCAAAACAACAATGATGGCTGCAACCAGAAAATAGCCAGGCGTTGTGGTGAGTGCCTGTGGTCCCAGCTACTTGGGAGGCTGAGGCAGGAGACTCGCTTGAGCCCAGGAGTTGGAGGTTGCTGTGAGCTGTGAGGCCATGGCACTCTACCCAAGGCGACAGCTTGAGGCTCTGTCTCCAAAAAAAAAAAAAAAAAAAGTTTTCATTCTTGGTGGGCCCTTTAAACGAGACTCCCAGTGAAGACAGTTGCAGATAATGAAGAGATAACAGGTGGGTTCTCTCTGGTTGCGTGAGAGGGGCCATTGTGGTTCTCGGAGCCACGGGTTCAAGTCCCCTGATCCTGGGCCAGTCAGCAGGAAATGCTGGTTAGCTTCTTCTCTGTTTCCCTGTCACTAGAACCATGGTGGGCACAGGGAAGCGTCCCCAGCAGAGCGCAACATGCCTGGCTAATGGGTGGCCACCTGCTAGCACCACCGTGTGGAATGGGAGAAGAGAGGCTGTAAGGAGCAGCTCTGCCTTGGAGAGGAAGACCCAGCATCCAAACCCAGCTGCCACAGGTTGTATAAACTTGAGCAATTGCTTGACCTAGCTAACCCCAGCCTTATTACTTACTAAATGGGAATAATTATACTCGTCTTACAAAACTCTGAAAATTAAGTGAGATGAGACATCTCAGAGCTTAAAAGTGTTGAATCACTTGTGAAGAGGTTGCTCTCTGTTCACGAAAGTCTTGCCACTGACATTAGTGGTTACTGTTAGTAATAATGAGATTGTTCTATTTCCTGTTTGATGATATTCCACATGACTTCATGGACATAAGTTAATCATAGTAGACATGAACAGTGTCACTATGTCACTAGTCACTATATGACTAAGTTTAATCACAGTAGACATTTAAAAGCATTACCTACTCTTCAAGCGTCAGTTATACAGAGACACTTAATGGAAACTTGGGCAAACTACTGACCCTCAGTTTCTTCTTCTGCATTTTGGGCCTAGTATTTTCTGCCCTACTTATGAGATAGTATTTCTACGTTTCTAAGTATGATATGCAACTTGTGAATGACATTGAGAAAATAAAAATGATTAACAAAGAAAACAGGAAAATAAAGTACAAAGAAAAAAATCACTTTAATTCTAGCAAACACAACACCATCCATTAATATTTAATTTAATTCTTTATATTATTTTTCAACATCTAGTATGTTTTTAAAAATACCTTTAGCATGGCTCAGCGCCTGTGGCTCAAGCAGCTAAGGCACCAGCCACATACACCTAAGGTGGCGGGTTTGAATCCCCAGCCCAGGCCTG
>NW_003852423.1:7314793-7329648 GCF_000181295.1 Otolemur garnettii | reverse complement strand
CCCGGCTATTTTTTGGTTGCAGCCGTCATTGTTGTTTTGGCGGGTCCTGGCTGGAGATTTGAACCTGCCACCTTAGGTGTACATGGCTGGTGCCTTAGCCGGTTGAGCTATAGGTGCCGAGCCACATGACAGAATTTTGAAGAGATATATATATATATTTATTTTAATGGTTCTTCCCTTTAACTAAATTTTAATAAGTCAACCAACTATAGGCCCTGATTTATTGTATTAATATAATTATTTATATAATTATAACATAAGTAGAAGATGTTTATTTATGTTGAATATAAGTAATATATAAATATAGTAAGTATAACTATAATTAAACATTCATATGAACTATTATGTAATACACGTACACTACATATTATATTTTGGGTCAGATAAGAAGTTTCTTCAGCATGACCTAAATTTCTCAAAGAATGTATCTATGTTTACCTTTCCAGAACACAGACTGTCACACAGAGGAGTACTTGTGATATTTGCAACTTTGCTATGACAAATTTACCTGTCAAAATATCATGCTGCTTATTTTTTAATATTTCTATTAAAGAGAAAAATATTGCTCATCATTGTTTCTGAGAGCTATGACTGGATGATTCTTTCTGCTCACATTTTCTGCCCTGAAGAAACCAATTAAAAGGCTCAAAACAAAGGCCTGGCAAGGTGGCTCATGCCTGTAATCCTACCATTCTAGGAAGCTGAGGCAGGAGTTTGAGACCAGCCTGAGCAAAAAAAAAAGACCCCTGTCTCTATGAAAAATAGAAAAACTGAAGCAAGAGGATCACTTGAGCCCAAGAGTTGGCGGTTGCTATGAGCCATGACACCATGGCACTCTACCCAGGGCGACAGCTTGAAACTCTGTCTCAAAAATAAACATAGCCAGGTGTTGTGATGGGCAACTGTAGTCCCAGCTTCTTGGAAGGATGAGACAAGAGAATCACTTAAACCCAAGAGTTTGGGGTTGCTGTGAGCTGTGACGCCATGGCACTCTACCAAGGGTGACTCTATCTCAAAAAAATAAATAATAAATAAATAAATAAGTAAAGGCTCAAAACGCTTTCTCTTTCTTGGAACAGTTACCCACTCACATTGGCAGAGGCTCAGTGTGGGCTGGAGTGGGGACCGTCCCCCCTCTTTGTCTTGGCCTTAAGCCCAGGTTCTGATGCTCTGGGCTATCTGGGTAACTAAGACCGGCTCCTCCAGGCGCGGGGCAGGAGCAGGTGACAGAAGGGTCATGTTTGGCTCTGTGTTTATCTGAAAGAAAAGGATCCTAGCCTCCTTTTGGCCAGTCTCTGTCTCAGGGTATCCTGAAACTTCAGTTTCAGTTCATAAATAATATGACAATGATGAAAGAGACCATGAAAAGTCTGTCCCAGAGAGAGGAAGCTTCTCCCATTTTGACAGATCATAAAATAAAATCTCAGGGTTATATGGCAGTTTTAGTTTTCAGTTAGTTAATTTCATTTGCCACAGCTGTGCTCACCTCTGAGGAAAAATTATGATAAAAAAGATGTGATTACAGTTGGCTTTTGACAAGTAATATTTTATTTTATTGGTAATTTTTGACGTGAGAGAAATTTTGGTTGGCAGTTTCATTTTGTAAGCTCTCCTATCAGCCATAGATTTGTCCTCCTGGATCTGAAGATCTTTTGTCCAGTAAATATAAGATATTCTGTACTGTAGCCTCTTGTAAAATGTTTTCTCTTCACAAGGCATCATATTTTACATGAAAGATTTACTAGAAGGAGTTCAAGGGTGATTTAAAAATGCCACCTCCTAAAACTGCTTCCTTAAGTCAAATTAAGGAATTTTTCTTCCTCCATTGACTTCTCCGTGGCCTTGGCCATGTGGGTAACCTTCTTTAAATGTTGCCCTTGGCTTCTCCTTTCTCCTGGCTTCTCTAAACACTCCCAGGCTCCTCCCCTACTCTTTCTCATCCCAGTCCCTACCCTTGGACAGTCCCTAAAATTCCTTCTTTTGCCTCTGCTTCTCTCATGCCCAAACCCTTCCTATCTGCCAACTTAAGTGCTCATCTAAGTGATGCTTCATGCAAAGCTCATAATGTGAATGAATGAAGAACCTCCAAGTGTCCTAATTATTTTCTCTCACTCAAGCCAAGCTCAGTCCTCTGTTTCTTCACACTTGGCGTGTCTGACCTACCTCACCCCATGGGTCCTGCTTCTCTTGACTCGTCCAGTTCATTTTTTCCCTCCCAGATTCCACAAATGACGACAATGTTCTTTGTTTTCCCTTTGCCTGGGGAAAGCCCCATCAACTCATCTTTCTCATCTTTGTTTTTCTTTTTTTTTTTGAGACAGAGCCTCAAGCTGTCCCCCTGGGTAGAGTGCCGTGGCATTACAGCTCACAGCAACCTCCAACTCCTGGGCTCAAGCGAGTCTCCTGCCTCTGCCTCCCAAGTAGCTGGGACCACAGGCGCCCGCCACAACGCCCGGCTATTTTTTGGTTGCAGCCGTCATTGTTGTTTGGCGGGTCCGGGCTGGGGATTCGAACCCACCACCTTAGGTGTACGTGGCTGGCGCCTTAGCCGGTTGAGCTATAGGCGCCGAACCATCTTTGTTTTTCTGATGAGCCAGGATGAGAACCAGGATCTCCTGGCTATGGGTGGACTGGGATCTGTGCTTCTGTCTAAATCACCCAAACACTTTAAAACCAGTGTTGGTCCCTCTCCATTCTTCTTCTCTCATGACAATTTAGTCACCAAATCATGTTGCTTTTGTTCTTAGAATTTCCCTTTTATTTCTTTCTACTTCTCCATTTCTCTGGCCACCTTTCCTTCCAGGACCTAACCCCATCCCATGGGGCCTCCCAGGACAATCTGCATCTACCCCCACCCTGACTCTGCGCTGTCCACACTTAAGCCATCCTGCATGGGGCTCCCCTTCCTCCACCACCTCCTCCCTCTTCAACAGACAGGGTTTTAGGCCCAGGAGAGTCTTTATAGATGAGATAGTTCAGCTCTCTCACTTTAGAGTGAGAAAATGAAGGTACAGGGAAGCAAAACCGGTCACACAGCTCCCACTCACTCCCCATCCAAGAGCCTTCAGCGACTCCCTGCCCTCCGCTCCCTGGACGCTCAGTTCTGCATTACATTCCTTCTCCCTCTTCTTTCTCATTTGTTCCCCAGAGGTTATTTTCTTGCTTCAAGCCCATAATAAGGCCAGATATAAAATGCAAAAAAACGTGCCCACCTAGGTACTAGAAAAAGATTCCCTTTTTGGAGAGCAAGTTGTGGGGCCAGATTTTAACCTCCAGGATAGTAGACAAACAATGTCAGGGGGGTGGGCAGGGAAAACATAGTGACCCAGGGAGACCAGCTGAGAGAAGAGACCTATCCCACATGGAAGGTGGAGGAGGAGCTGCTGGCACAGAGCAGCTGTGGGCACACCACCCGGAGGGCCTCCTCTGCCCTGTCACAGACCTCTGTGCCTCAATCCTGCCTTTTTGTGTCCCTCCGCATTCCAGGTGTTGCTCCAGCAACCCTTGCAGGTGTGACCCGTGTCTCCTGCTTTCTGCCCCAGACTTCTCTGGTATCATCTGCAGCAACCACTCTGCCATTGGGATACCTGGGCAGACCTGGAGGCAGAGAAGCATGGGGAGTTTAACAGTTTAGGGAGCAATTTTCCCCAAAGAGAACGAGAGGGTGGTGCATAAGCACAGGCCTCTTCACTCTCTAGAGCAGACCATTCTGAGACAGATGTTATGTAGCTGCCCAGAGGGCCCCAGCAGGATCCCCTTGGCCTCAGTTTCCAAAGTGGTGATCATCTTGATAACATGCTTCACTCTCCCCAGTCCTTCCCTCTCCTATTTGGAACCACTTCCAAAGATAAACCACCTTCCTGCAAAGCTTTGTCTCAGGCTCTACTTTTGGGGAACATTCAGACTAAGATGCTCTCTCAGACTGGGAATGGTGGCTTATACCTGTGGTCCTACCACTTTGGGAGGCCAAGGTGGGAGGATCGCTTGAGGCCAGGAGTTTGAGACCAGCCTGGGCAACATAGTGAGACCTCATCTTATAAGTTCTGCACACAGCGGGATGGACCCTGACTTCTACATGCATCACAGCACCAAGTACGACACAAAGCACAGGGTAAGTGCACAGAACTTCTGATTTTTAAATTGATCCTTATAGGATAAAGAAGATGACTTTTGAAGAACTAAAAAGACGTTCTTATATCTTCTTCCAAGTTCAGTTTCCTTTGTTGCTAATTTTGATTTTTCATTTTTTCTGATTTGACTGGAGGAAAAAAAAACATTTTGAAGAAAAAAGCACCTATAATCTTATTCTTTCATCATAAACATTTGTTTACATTATTATGTCGCTTTTATATTATCTGAAATCTCTGCCAAAGGTTCTGAATAGTTCAGGGGCAAGAGTCATGATGTAAGCATGTTTGAAGAAGATAACTCTGGTGCTGGCCAGAGGGCAGTGGAGAGAGTTAACCTACTGACCAGGACCCAGTTGTGGGGCCAGCAGGGGGAGGAACCTGAGTCCTTGGGTCACCACGTGGAGGAGAGTACCACCATCCTAGAATACTCTGCTGGACTGATACAGGCATCAGAGAGGAGCTTGTATTTTATTTGAACTGTAACATCTTGGTTCTGTTTACTATAGTAGTTGAACCTACTCTAATAATGCCAAAATTGTTACCATGAAAAAGGATGCTGTCCTAAGAAAGACAAAAAATATGTGGCTTTGGCTTCACAAGCTGCAGGAGGGGGAAAAATAGTGTGCCATAAATCTGGACACTTTAAAGGCTATCCTCTCATCAGTCACTCTGCATTGCCAAGATTCTCCCCGCGCACCTGCTGGGAATGCTTACAGGTGTGTTGACAAATTGATGCTGCCTTCTATCCTCCAAGGGGGGTCAGGGCCCAAGGTGGCTGAGCTCCCTCCAGTTGAGGACTGCTTTGTATTTCCCAACAGTGGTCTGTTTAAATAATAAGTAAATTTTATAAAAGCATTCTTTTCATTCCTTTAAATTGGAAAAGAAAGCAACCTCTCTAAGCTTTCTTATAAAACTATTCATGCTTTTTTCTATGTTGAGTTATACAGGTGATTAAAAACCCTGGCCAATTAGGAAAACTAGTCTCTTCTCCCCACTTCCCCCACCCCCAATTTTCTAAATTAAAGACTATAAAAGTCAGCATATTTCACAAATCTCCTATTATTTTTTAATTTTTAAAATTAAATCATAGCTGTGTACATTAATACAGTCATGGGGTACAGTGTGCTGTTTTTACATACAATTTGAAATATTTTCATCAAACTGGTTAACATAGCATGTCATAGTCTTAGTTATTGTGTTAAGATATTTATATTCTCCACTTAGAAAGATTCACATGTACCCTTGTAAGATGAACCATAGGCTTGAGCCCACCAACCACCCTCCCTCCACCCATCCTCCCCCTATGAATTAGTTTCATAGTAGGGCTGAGTACATTGGATACTTTTTCTTCCATTATTCAGATACTTTGCTAAGAAGAATATTTTCCAGCTCCATCCATGTAAATATAAAGGAAGTAAAGTCTCCATCCTTCTTTAGGACTACATAATATTCCATGGTGTATATATACCACAATGTATTGATCTATTCATGGGTCGACAGGCACTTGGGCTTCTTCCATGACCTAGCAATTATGAATTGAGCTGCAATAAAAATTCTGGTACAAATATCTTTGTTGTAGTGTGATTTTTGGTCTTCTGGATATATACCTAGTGAAGGAACTGTTGGATCAAATGGCAGGTCTATTTTTAGTTCTTTAAGTGTTCTCCAGATGTCTTTCCAAAAGGAACATATTAGTTTGCATTCCCACCAACAGTGTAGAAGTGTTCCCTTTTCTCCACATCCATGCCAGCATCACTGGTTTTGGGATTTTGTGATATGGGCTAATCTTACTGGAGTTAGATGATATCTCAAAGTAGTTTTGATTTGCATTTCTCTGATGATTAAGTATGATGAGCATTTTTTCATATATCTGTAGGCCATGCACCTGTCTTCTTCAGAGAAGTTTCTCTTCAAGTCCCTTGCCCACCCTGAGATGGGATCATTTGTTCTTTTCTTGCTAATACGTTTGAGTTCTCTGTGGATTCTGGTTATTAAACCTTTGTCAGAGACATAACCTGCAAATATCTTCTCCCATTCTGAGGGCTGTCTGCTTGCTTTACTTACTGTGTTTTTGGCTGTGCAGAAGCTTTTTAGTTTGATAAGAGTATAAAAGTCAGCATATATCACAAATCTCCTATTTTTTTTTAAAAGAAAACTACTCTTATTACTATATGTATAGTTAAAATATCTACCATAGTGTAGATATTTAACAATAAACATTATCAATATCCATTCAAGATTGATATTTCCCTGGATTGTCTCAGAAATAGATCCAATCAGGATTCATGCATTATATTTGGTTGAATATGAAATCTTTTAAAATATATAATATTTCTCCACTTCCTTATTTTTTTAACTTCAGATTAACATAAGAATATAAACAGTTAGATTCCATAGTTTGGATTTGTAAGGCTAAAGCCTGATTTGTATGTGTCTCCTACACCTTGGTGGTATGGCTGTACCTGTGCAATGTACCTGTTAGGTGGGAATTTACCCAACCCCTTCCCTGCTCCTGCCTCCCCACTGCTTGGATTTCATTGAATTTTGTTTTTCTTTCATGTGAACATGTAGGTGCTAATCTACTAGTTTCAATTTAATACTGGGTAAACGTGATATTTGTTTTTCCATTCTTGTGATACTTCATTTAGGAGAATGAGCTCCAGTTCTATCCAGGTTGTTATAAAAGATACATACATAATCACCATCTTCGCTATGGCTGAATAATATTCAATGGTATACATACACAACAATTCGTTAATCCATTTCTGTGTTGACAGGTACTTGGGTTGTTTCCACATGTTTGTAATTGTGAATTGTGCTGCTATAAACATTTGAGTGCAAGTAAATATCTTTCTGATATGCCCTTCTCTCCTTTATCTTTCTGATTAAAGGAATTGCAGGATCAAATGGTAGGTCTATTTTTACCTCTTTGAGGAATCTCCTTGCTGTCTTCCATAGAGGCTGCACCAGTCTGCAGTCCCACAAGAGTGTACATAGTATAAGTACTATGTACTTCCCCTCTGCATCCACATAAGCATCTATTTTGGGGGGGATTTTATGAGTAAGACAGTCTCTCTGGGGTTAGGTGGTATCTCAGTGTGGCTTTGATTTGCATTTCTCTGATGATTAGAGATGATGAGCATTTTTTCATGTGTTTGTTAGCCGTAAGTCTGTCTTCACAAATAAAGTTCCATTTGTGTCTTTTGCTCACTTTTTAATGGTGTTGTTTGATTTTTCTTGTTGATTTGCTTGAGCTCTTTGTAGATTTTAGTTATTGGCCCGTTGTCAGATGGGTAGCATGCAAATATATCTTCCCCCATTTGGTAGGTTGTCTTTTTGCTTTGTTGATTGTGTCTTTAGCTGTGCAGAAACTCTTTAACTTAATCAGGTCCCATTTATTTATTTTTGTTGTTGCTGTGATTGCCAGTGGGGTCTTCTTCACAAATTCTTTCCCTAGGCTGATAAGATATAGAGCTTTTCCCACACTTTCTTCAATGAGTCCCCTGGATTAAGTTGGCTACTTTGTTTTTCTTTCTTGCTGAACAATGATCACAGCTGGTAGGGGAGTTATGAGGAATTTCATTACTGAGTTTCCTTTTCAAAAATTTATTTGGGCTGGGTACGGTGGCTCACGACGAATCCTAGCACTGTGGGAGGCCAAAATGGGTAGATTGCTTGAGCTCAGGAGTTTGAGACCAGCCTGAGCAAGAGCAAGACTCTGTTTCTTTAAAAAAAAAAAAAATAGCCAGGCATTGTAGCAGGTGCCTGTAGTCCGAGCTACTTGGGAGGCTAAGGTAAAAGGATTAGGATTACTTGAGTCCAAAAGTTTGAGGTTTCTGTGAGTTATGATGCCATGGCACTCTACCAAGGGCAACAAAGTGAGACTCTGTCTTTAAAAACATGTTTTTATTTGAATCAAGGATATATGGTTTCAAATAGCGACCATGGCAGTAGGAAGTGGTATAATCCATTCTCTCTATATCCAAGTGGAGGGTGTTATTAATGCAATTTGTTCCAAACTGTGAAAATAGGCTAGCTAGTAGAGAACTCAGTGGCAAATTAATGCCCAGGGAGATCAAATTCTAAACTTGGGACATGGCTAAGATATGGGTTTTTCCTG
Source organism: Otolemur garnettii (assembly GCF_000181295.1). Lineage (NCBI taxonomy): Eukaryota > Metazoa > Chordata > Mammalia > Primates > Galagidae > Otolemur > Otolemur garnettii. Next base: position 7,321,398 of record NW_003852423.1, on the reverse strand, counting down.
GATAACTATATTTTCTCAGGGAACTCTCATATTATACCTTTTAAAAAAAGTATATACCTTTAAAAGGATTAAAATGCTAATTTTTAAAAAAGCATATGAGACAAGAAGTTTTACTTCTGACCTTCCTATTCCCAGGTGTATACAATATAGAATATCAGTGTAAGAAAGGACCTGAGATCACCTAGACATTTTGATTATTCAGTACTTATCACTTATTCATTTATACCTGAACTTATTTCAGAAGGCCTAAGGCAATTTAAAGGCTATATAAAATATAGTAAGGCAACATAAAATAGAAGCAGGTAAAATCTTTTTTAAAAAATAGCAAAATAATGGTAATTTTAAAAAGAATTATTTTGATTTTAAAAATGACCACTTTCAAAAGATAATTTTTGAAATAGGATAGAATCACAACATAAATACAGATGTAAAATGAAATGTGTATTAAAGATAGCATTAAAGAGGAAGCTGTGGAGGTCTTTCAACCAGCTTAAAGGGGAAGTTGGCAAACAAATCAACTTATGGATCAGAAATGTTGAAATGAGTGAGCAAATGGAAGCAAAACTAGCCTCTTCCTCTGTGGAAGAAAGAAGCCAATTGAACTAGACAGGACAGAATTCACATGTCTATAGATAAGGATTATTTTGCATTGCTATCAGTAATCTATTTTGCATTGCTATCAGTAATCAGAGTATTAAAATGCTTCCATATAATCATAATCAGATAACCCACAGAAGAGTACCCTGTAGATTTCAGACAATGCACAATTTCCTATGAAGCACAAATTTTTCCCTCCCCATTACACCAAGCCAAGAATAAAGCTAATATAAAAATACATACAAGGTTGGAATAGGATGTAAAGAATTATGATTTCACAAAGAACTTAAAAGTCCAGGCTAGGGCAAACCTCCACGGTTCCCGGTGCCTTGATTCACGTTCTATTTGCATCAGAATCCAACTGGGAAATCGATCTGCAAGTCCACCTGGTGAATTTAATTTACCCTCTCATCTCTGTAGTATTCTCATATGTAAAGGACCATCTATGATATTATCTTAGTTAATAAATCAGGGCAGAAACATTTTTTCAGCTGTGTGAGTTTCCCCTTTGTTATTTTGGATGCTTTCATCTATTTATATAGTTTATTCTTTTCATTTAAAAATAAATACTGAGAGCCGGGCATGGTGGCTTAGGCCTATAATCCTAGCACTCTGGGAGGTGGAGGCAGACGGATGGCTTGAGCTCACAAGCTGGACACCAGCCTGAGCAAGAGCAAGAACCCATCTCTAAAAATAGCCAGGCATAGTAGTGGGGGCCTGTAGTCCCAGCTACTTGGGAGGTTGAGGCAAGAGAATCACTTGAGCCCAAGAGTTTCAGGTTGCTGTGAGCTGTGACGCCACAACACTCTATCCGAGGGTGACAAAGTGAGACTGTCTAAATAAATAAATAAATAAACACTGAGAATATGATGTGCCCCTGACATTAATGGGATTGTATGAGTTGTTGCATCTGGGGAATTATGGATTTTGGAGGACCATTGCTAGCATCGGGCTATTGACAGAAAAGATGAAATTTAAAAGTGCCTTTCAAATTGACTGTGGTGCTTCTTTCTGGGCCTTGGAGGAACCATAAATTAAGAGTCAGCCCAAGTCACTGGAACTGAACATCTGCTACTGCTCTTTTCCTGTTGTTCGAAGCCTTAATGTGAGAGTCTCTGTTGGCCAGAGTCTGTCCTGATCTTTGTCTGAATTTATACTGCAAAACAGTTGTATGTAACAGCACAAGTTGTTCCACAGAAAATTCAGGTCAGAGAGAACCCAATCCTCCAAACTATCAGCAGAGTAAATTTGAAGAAGAATAAACATTGTATTGTTATTACTCAAATTTTGACTCTGGGTTGCCATCCAACCCACTAGGAAAATGGTTTTCCTCTCTCCCTCCTCAAAAATGACTCCAAGAACCATGAGGGATGTTTATCCCTTACAAGAGGGTTAGTCCCTGTCACCTGAGGGGAGGAAAAAATGGAGAACTGGCTTAGTCAGGAATTCAATTTTTTCCAGCTACTGCAACTCACTGCCACTAGGTGTCGCTGTTAAAACCCAGGTTATTCATCCCACCCTGAAAGTCCAATTCAGTCTTTTTCCTGCTGTTTTAGATTTATTTTTTTAAGGCACAGACTGAAGAATATAAACAAGACTGAAATCTAAAATCCTGTTGCTAGATGGCATGACATAATAAAATAATAATTTACAAGAGAAATTTGTACATTCGGGTGCATGCATTGCCTATTGCGGCCATCTACCTGCTCTAGATCTCCAACCCTTGCCAATCGTTTTGTGCAGTCCAGGTGTGAATGAAGCAGACTGGGGGGGCTCACACCCTGGGGTCCAAGAGTTTTGCCACACAGTATCATCCCAGGTCTTTATTTGCTCTGGGATTTGTTTCGACTCTCTTACAACATCATTTTTTCTATTCCCCTGACTCATTCCCATCAGCAAACAAACATGACGCAACATCTCCCATTTACAAAAACTTCCTCCCTTGATCCCCCATCACCTCCAGCTTCTGGCTGATTTCTCTGCTTCTCTTCCCAGAAGAGTTCAAGATCTGACTCTTCTCCCTGCCTTCACTTCCTCTCCTCCTATTTTCCTTCCCATCAGGCTTTTATGCCCTTTGAAAAACACGTGTTGCCAGATCCAAAGTTCAACTGATCATAGTCCTCATCTACGTTGACTGTAGGAGCCACAGCTGATCACACCTTCCTTCCTGCAGAAACCCTCTCCTCTCCTGGTTGTGACCTTCTGATTATCGCTGATCTCCCAGGCCTGGCCTCTGTAGCCTTGGCTGAATTCTCCTCACCTTCATGTTCTCTCTCAGTGGGAGTGCTCAGCATTGCCTCTAGGCATGTCACTTCCTAAGTGACTTCTTTCAGCCCGTGACTTTCTCTACCACTTATACACTGTGGCTCCCAAATTGCCATCTCGTCCCTGACCTGCCCTCCACTCCAGCCTCCACATCCCATGGCCTGTTTGGTTTCTTCACTTATCATCAAGCAGGTGTCTCAAACTTGGCATCTCAACAACCTAACTCTTACCCCTCAAGACCTGTTCCTCCTCAAGTTTCACCCATTTCAGAAAATAGTGTTTCTATTCACTATTGAATAGAAAAGTTGCTCAGACTTTTTTTCTCAGACCCCATCACCAAATCCAATCCAATAGCTATTTCTATTGGTATCACCTTCAAAATGCATCTTTTTTCTTTTTCTCTTTTTGAGATAGAGTCTCATTTTGTTGCCCTCAGTAGAGTGCCGTGGTGTTAGTCTAGCTCACAGCAACCTCAAACTCTTGGCTCAAGTGACCCTTTTAGCTCAGCCTCCTGAGCAGCTGGGACTACAGGTGACGGCCACATGCCTGGCTAATTCTTCTATTTTTAGTAGAGACAAGGTCTTACCCTTACTCAGTCTGGTCTCAACCTTCTGATCTCAAGTGATCCTCCTGCCTTGGCCTCCCAGAGTGCTAAGATTACAGGCATGAGCTCACTGTGCAGGCCCCTCAAAATGCATCTTAAACAGGCCCTTTCGCACCATCTCTACAGCCACATCTCCACAGTCCAAGGCACCACAATCTCTCCACTAGCACTGCCCCAGCTCTGACCCCTGCCCACCATTTACAGTCCATTCTTTTCATGGCAAACAGATGGACTTCTAACATAAGCTAGATTGAGTTGCTTTTCTGTTCAAACACAACATAGTTCAAACAGCACCATGTCTGTGCTGTGACAATGACATCCAGAGGTCTTGCCAGGGCCTGTCTAGGCCATGCATGGCCTGGTTCCTTGTTTGTTGTTGTTGTTTGTTTGTCTTTATGTCAAGACAGAGTCTCACTCTCTTGTCCTCTGTAGAGTGTTGTGGTGTCATCATGGCTCACAAACTGCCCTAGGGCCTGTCACTGGCCACTTCCTCTGCTCAGAGCCCTCTCCTGGCTCAGGGGTTTGCTCACATGTGGCTTCTTCAGGGAGGCCTCCCTGGCCATGCTCTTCCCTGCTTCATTTCTCTTACCCTGCCCATCACCACCTGACATCAGGGTAGCGTTAACATACTCGTTTACGGTCTATTTTCTTCTGCTACAAATACACATTTCATAAGGACAGGGCTTTGGTGAGTGCTGCATCCCTAGCACCTAGACCAATAGCTGAGATATAAAAGACAGCCAACAAATACCACGTGAAGGAGTGGAAGGGCAGGATGTGTCTTTGGAAGACAGCTTTCTGTAACTGCAGACAGATCCCTGGAATTGGAATTTAAGGCTTTCTTAGGATACTCTGATCTGCTTTCAGTATTCCAGAGTTAAACAAAGCATGACCTGGTGGTGACCAGAATATTGTTATTTGTCCTCTAAAGCCAGCCAGTCACTCTCATGTGTGTCCCACATACTCTCAGCACCAACGTATAAATGCTTCCCGCATTTCAATCTTCTCACAAACCGACACTTCCCACAACAAACCAACATCAACAATTATGACCTTATTTTACAAAAGCATTCTCAAAAAATCAATTAAATGTATTGAATTTAAAATGCTAAGTTCTTTTTTTTTTTTTTGAGACAGAGCCTCAAGCTATCCCTCCTGGGTAGAGTGCCATGGCATCACAGCTCACAGCGACCTCCAACTCCTGGGCTCAAGCGAGTCTCCTGCCTCAGCCTCCCAAGTAGCTGGGACCACAGGCGCCCGCCACAACGCCTGGCTATTTTTTGGTTGCAGCCATTATTGTTGTTTGGCGGGTCCGGGCTGGGGATTCAAACCTGCCACCTTAGGTGTACGTGGCTGGCGCCTTAGCCGGCTGAGCTATAGGCGCCAAGCCAGGCATACTCTTTCTAACCACTGTCCCATCACCAGCAGTGACCTGGGAACATATCATGCCTGATAACTAGGAACCCTGTGGTTTAATAAGCTCTTTTGCCCACCCAAAGAACCTGCAGCCTTAATGTGAGTGTGGTCTTCTGGATCTTTAAGTGTGGCCTTTTGACTGATTCCAAATTTTGCAGAACAAACCCTTTCATTCAAAGGAGTGCAGCAGAAAAAGTTTTCCTTGCCTCCTTTGGTGCTTCAAAAAGAAGAATCTTGAAATCAGAAGGTTGTAGGTTCCCCACTCCTAACTGAGATCACAATTGATGATCCACCATTGTTCCTCTGGGAAGTTCCTTGGCTCAGTTATGGGTGCTCCAGACCAACACTATAGTCCTTTAGTGACATAATTCTTTGAGTATAAACTCTTGTAAAGAGAGTCATTTTTGTTAGTGGTCAGGGGTCCCCGTTCCCCAAACCCAGATGACCTGGTTTGATCAGAAACAGATCAACCAGAAAGTTCAACAGAGGCATGGTGGTAATTGAAGGTAAAAATGAATGGAAACTGAAATAAAACTGGAGCAGCACAGGCAGCATTCCTAGAGAGCAAAAGTAACCTGCACAAGTCTCAGTGTAGCAAAGAGAAATTTCATATGGGAAAAACAAAGAAAGTTTAGAGCACTTTCAAAGAGAGTTGGAAGCGGATCTCTCTCATGATGGAAACATGAAAGAAACACAGAAATACAAAGGCCATGCAGGGGTATAAATACCCTCCCTGTCTGAAATTGTTTACAAATCTTTCATTGGCCTCTCTGCACCTTCAGACAATATTGCCCTTTTCTATTGGTTATTGATCATTGTCTCTTTCTATTGGTTATTGGTTACCTAGGTTACTTTATGCCCACATTGTTATGGGCCCTCCAGACTTCCTGGTTCAGCAGGCCAGGCTTTCCTCCCACTCCCCTTGAAGCCCCTTTCTTAGTGTCCCTTCTCAATTTCCCCCAAAGATACTACCTCTCAGGCTCTAGGGAACGGGTCCACAAAAGGTTTCTAGCTGCAGCCCCAGGGTGCCCTGGAGAACCTCCTGTTAACTGCATCTTTGGGTCAATAGTAGGGGATCCCTTCTCTCTACATCAAGGCAGACCCCATTTCCTATTTAAGGATGTGACATTCTTTGGGGGGGGACTTGCCACTTTGTATATAACCATTGCTTGTTTTTAGGTAATACCAAGTATATTGAAAAACCAGAATGACAAAAAGTGCAAACTGCCTTTACTTGTTTAAAAAAGAGGGAGTCAGGCTGGGTCAGTGGCTCACATCTGTTACCCCAGCACTCTGGGAGGCAGAGGCTAGAGGATCCCTTGAGATCAGGAGTTCAAGGCCACCTTGAGCAAAGTGAGATCCCATCTCTACTTAAAATAGGAAAATTAGCTAGGCATGGTGGAGTACATCTATAGTCCCAGCTACTGGGGAACCTGAGGCAGGAGTATTGCTTGAACCCAGGAATTTGAAGTTGCTATGAGCGAGGCTGAACCCATGGCACTCTAGCCTGGGCAACAGAGGGAGATTCTGTCTAAAAAGAAAAAAAAAAAAAGGAGTCAACCACTTACTCACAAATCTGTAGGGTAAGGTAGGATTAACTCATAGCCAGAAGGCAGGCAATAAAAATTAACTATTGAGGGCAGCGCCTGTGACTCAAAGGAGTAGAGGGCCAGCCCCATATGCCAAAGGTGGCAAGTTCAAACCCAGCCCTGGCCAAAAACTG
>NW_003852423.1:7287487-7314773 GCF_000181295.1 Otolemur garnettii | reverse complement strand
AAAAAAAAAAAAAAAAAAAAAAAAAAAATTAACTACTGAACCTGATTTAGTCTTTAGGAAAACAAGTAAATGAAATGTAGGTGTTTTTCAGCCTTTCGGATTGTGCTAATTATCGTAGTTGTTAAAAGGGTTGGGGGAAATCTCTTGGGTACAGTTTCCTACCAGGAAGAGAGACAATATGAGGAGCAGGGGGAGGAGGTCTCTCCAGGAAAAGCATGTGTTCTGCAGATTGGCTAAAAGGTCAAGGCAAAACCAATGCCACCAATGGAGTTAGTGCAAGTAACTGTTAATGCTGCACCTGTCTGAGGAACCTGCTCTGAGCCCTTTCTGCCCACTTGCTTTGAAAGTATTGCTCTTCTTTTTTTAGTTGAGCACATTTTTTGGAGACAGAACAACAATTTAAGGGCAGGGCAGGGATAGATTTTTATGGTGGGGCTTCTTTATGGCGTGAGCTCTTAAAATCATCTCAGGCTATTTTTCTTTAGACCATTCCCAGGAAGAATGATTGGTTTTTAATTATTAAAAGGACTTTGCCATTGCTTCTTTTTCTTCACAGTACCCTAACATTAAGAGGGTCAGATGGGATAATGCAAGGGAGAGGTTTTAAAGTACACGCAGTGAGAGGATATTGTTGTACCATTATATTGCTAGTATATGTCTCTTGTTTCCATATCACTGTTACGGCTATTCATCTCTCCAGGAGGTTACGAATGGAAGACAAATCATAACTGAGAGTTGCTTCAGAAAAAGAAGCGAAGACATGGAGGACACGGGCATCTTCCTAAAACTGCTCTCTGGTGACATGTTTCTTGACGTAAGGCTACAGAGTCTCGCAGAGCCCCACCGTCACTGAGCGGGTATGGGTTTGTGCACATAGGTGACCTTCCTCAACGCAGAGTCTTAAAGGAAAGGAGGAGGAAGTCTGGAAGGTTTTGCCATTACAGGAATCTCTTCGCTGCTCACTGAGGTGCTGCTCAGGGCCAGATGGAACCTTCATCATTCATTTCTTTGACAGTCACTAACCGGATCGTTCCCCACAGACTGTGTTCTTCACGGAACTCAGCGTCTCTCTCTGTCTCTGCTGTCACCTTTTCTACCTATCCACACAGCTGCTAATTGACCTAATAGGTGCCTGACAACTCGTTCCCTCTGAGGTGACACCCTCTGGTCACCCGGAGCTCTATGATCTGTGGCTTCCTGCCACACCTGGCAGCACGGCCTCCTCCCCAGGGGCAGGGCCTGGCACATAGACTGTCAGAGCGTCACTCACGCTGTGACGCTCTTTAATATTTCACAGCCTCTGCTCGGCGGGACTCATTCTATAAGGACAGGACCGGCAGCCTGAGCTTTCTTGCGCTCTTATTTCACCGTGAGCACCTTCAAGGCCATCCAGCAGACCCCGGCTTGTATGGAGACCTCTTGCTTGCAGGGCCTTATGGAGCCAGAAAAGGGGACACTTCTGCTGCCTGAGAAAATGAAATCAACCCCTGACCCCAGTGCCCACATGTACCAGCACCTTCAGTGCTGGGGTGGGGGAGGAAGGGGCCTGGGAGGCCTTACCCCTTGTGCTCCCTGGTGAAAGAGAGACCCCCTTCAGAAGGTGCAAGGGACGAAAGGGAGAGACAGTGACTTGGAAGGCAGCCCACAGGGGTCTTTCCCACCTCTGCCTAGGCGAGAGCACGCAGTGGGAATCCTGTGTGTCTGGGACAGATCAGGAGTAGAGAGCAGAGGTCTGCAGGGCAGCAGGAGGAGATGGGTAATGAGCTCTCAAGGCCCCCTCCAGGGCTGGAATACTGCTGCTAGTTGGTAGAGGCATTTTTGTGAGTTAGAAAAGATGCCCCTTCCTCAGGGCCGTGGACTGCCCCTGTCACCATGTACGCAGTGACAACTGGGATTCACGGAGCCCTTGGAAATTGTGCAGTATTGGGGGGAGCCCGCAGAGGAGGGACACCTACCAGGTGTGGCTTCTGTGGCTTCAGTTGATCAAGCCAGGCCAGGACACACGATCTTGGAGAACTGGCATGTGGGCAGTGGCAGAAAGGTAAAACATGGGACCCATGGGGTGAACAGAAATGTCACTTGTGCCTGGGTCTGACAGGGGCCTCACAATGTGGTCCTACTGTCCACACTTCTCCTAGGCTGCCAGTGCATTAGCAGAGGGGGAAGGATGGTACTCAGTGTTGGAGAGCGCAGGTGGGGGTCCTCTCATGGGGAGCAGAGGTTAGAAATGTAGAGTTTGCTGCAGGGCAGCTTGCACATGGCCCCAGCACCCCACTGGGACCCCAAGGCTCTTGTGGGGCAGGGCATGAGGGTCAGGGATCCTGCAATTCTGCAAGTTGGGGTTCAAAGCAGAGAAACACTGTTTGGTTGCTATTGCTGTGGTCAAGGGCACTCCCAGGACCCTATCCTGTTTACCCACAAATGTCCCTGGTACCCTTAAACAGTCCTTATCACTACCAAGCTATAACAGTTGGCCCACTTTTCACCTACTTTTCAAGAACACAACTACATTCCCCCTCTGGACCTTTCTCCTTGGGCCAACCCTGCCTGACTGATCTAAACAGAGAAAAGATTGGCAAGAGAACACAATTCAAGAGAACACTGTCCTCTAGACCCTCCCAAGGGAGAAAAAGGGAATGGCAAGTTTTGAGCTCTGGGAGGCTTTGGGCGTTGTGTGCTGACCTTGGCTCACTTTATAACATCAGCTTTCATCTCATGAACAATCTCTGTGAGCCAGATATTTTATGTATCTTTGCTTTTAATCCTCACAACAATTGTATTAAGCAGGTATGGTTCACAAAATAGTAAGAATGAGCCCCCCAAAGATACTTGTATCTTGATCCTTAGATGTCGCCAGTGTGAATGGAGAATATCCTCGCAGTGATAGAGCTCTTTCCTACAGATCAGTTCTAGTTCTCAAAAGGGTGCTAGGCCAATGGGTCTCAGTTAGTTTAGAACTAGTCCAAGACCCACCCGTGACCAACTGGAGTCAGTGGAGAAGACCAGGATGTTCAACTCCCACTCCAACAGCTTGGGAATGTGTAAATCAGAAGACACAAAGATGGTATGCCTGCACACCTTTACTCAGGAATAAGTCACAGTACAGTCCCTTGATGTCCCTTGATACAGACAAGAGCACACTCTGCAGTCAACTGCTGCCCAAAAGCCAGAATGCCACTCACAAAGCAACAGATTCAGTCCCACCCAGTCCTTAGTTGGGTGCTCGGCTACCAGTGAAGGATCTTGCTTAGAAGATGTCACTGAAGACAGCAGGACACTGTTGTCACTGATCACAGGACAGACATAGCTCCAGGTGAAGTTGATGAGTGTCTGTGGGAGCTGGTTTCAGATGGACAGAGTCTCCTTGAACACAGTCAGCTCAGAGCATCAGCAAAGTGCAGTGACTGGCATGCTGTCTCAGCACCTTGCTCTTGTAGCAAGTCTCTTCAGCAGCGTCTGAGCACCCTCTGTCTTGTTATCAATCTGTGACGAAACATGTTTTGGTCACTGCACATCTGGCTATCACTTAGCAAGTAAACACATTTTGCCCAGCACTTTTCAAGACATAAACAACACCTGGTTATTAATTAAGGGATAAACCTGTTTTGCAAGTTTTCTATTACCTAACCCAAAATGTAAGTGTACTTATGTCAAGCATCTTTGGTACACTGAAACTTGGAATGTTACTTTGCATGGCAAACAGACTTAAGATGTGATTAAGTTGAGGGCCTTATGATGTGGAGATTTCCTGGGTTATCTAGGTGGGCCCAGTGTCAACACAAGCACCCTTACAAGTCAAAGTGGGAGGCAGGAGAGTCAGAGTCAGAGAGAGTGCTGTGAGCTCCGACCACACAAACAGAGGCAGAGTGATGTGTTATGAGAAAGACTCAACCTGCCATTGCTGGGCCTTTGAGATGGAAGGGGGCCATTAGCCAAGAAGTATGGACAGCCTCTGGGAGCTGGGGAAGGCAAGGAAGCACAAAAGGAACACAATCCTGTCACCATCTTGAATTTGGCCCACTGGGACCCATTTTGGTCTTCTAACCTCCAGAACTGTAATAATAAATTTGTTTGTTTGTTTGTTTTTTAAAGACAGAGTCTCAGTCTATTGCCCTGGTTAGAGAGCTATGATATCATAGCTCACAGCAACTTTAAACTCTTGAGCTCAAGAGATCCTCTTGCCTCAGGTTGTCTATTTTTAATAGAGAAGGGTTCTCACTTTTGCTCAGGCTGGTCTTGAACTCGTGAGCTCAAGCAATCCACCTGCCTCAACCTCCCAGAGTGCTAGGATTACAGGCGTGAGCCACCACACCCGGCCAAATTTGTTTCTTTTGAGCTACTATGCTCTGGGTAAGTTGTTAGAGCATCAGTAAGAAACTAATATAGCAGCTATCCCTGTTTCCATTATACAGTCATGAAAAGTAAAACCTGTGTTTTGTAAACCAGGATTCAAGTCTAATCTGTGACTTCAAAGCCCACCCTTTTCCCTACACTCGATTGCTACCTCTTTTAAATTTTTATAACTAAGGGTCTTACTGAAATTATCAAACACTTAATTACACATCAGCTACTTTAGAAAGACTCACTAACGGCATACATCTAAATATCTCTGCTCACCAAAAGTGATTTGAGAGAATAGGAAGTATCAGTTAAACGTTGCCTGGAGACATCCAACTAAGAGTACCCAAGTTTCCCTGCAAAAGCACTTTACTTTAAGGAAACTAACAATGGTATCATACTTTTGCTTGTTTTTCCATCTGGTAGGACTTATAAATTATCCTATGTGCAATTGATAAAATATCAGTCATGAAAAGAGGCACAGCTTCATTCATCATCAGAGAAGCCACAATGAAACAGTACTTGACACTCTCCAGAAGGGTTAAAATTGAAAAGAGTGGGAATAGAGGCACTGGTGAGGATGTGGGGAAGCTGGAACGCTCATAAATTCCTGGTAGGATGTCAAGGGGTACAACTTCTTCCAAACACTGGTAGTTTCCTCTAAAATTAAATAAATACCTACCCTAATACCCAGAAATTTATTTCATAAATGTTCACCCATAAGCAATGTAGTGTGTGTCTATAATAATATTTACACAGAAATTTTCCTACCAGTTTTACCGATCCATGTAAACAATCCAAATATTTATCAGCAAGTAAATGTAATGTATTCCCTATGAGGAAATACTACTTAGCATTAAAAAGGAATGATTATTTTTTTAAAAAAGGAATGAACCGCTGATAGATGCAGCAACGTGGATGACTCTCAGAGTCATGCTGGGTGGGGGAAATCCATGCTCCATAGGCTGCTTGCTATATGATTCCATTTACACGACGTTCGCATGGGGAGACCCTGATCTGTAGTGATAGAAAGCAGGTCAGTTGTTGTCTGTGATCAAGTGGGGAAGGAGGAATGACCACAAAGGAGACATGGGGGGAATTTCTGGGGTGATGGAAATGGTCTGTATCTTTTTTTTTAGTTTGAGACAGTCTCACTATGTTGCCCTCAGTAGAGGGCCGTGGTGTCACAGCTCACAGCAACCTCAAACTCTTGGCTCTTGCCTCAGCCTCCCAAGTAGCTGGGACTATAGGCACCCGCCACAACACCCAGCTAGGAAATGTTCTGTATCTTGATTAAGGTGGGGTTACATAGGTGCGCCCATTTGTGAAAACTCATCCACTTGCTTAAAATCTCTGTATGTATTTTACACCTCAGATTTTGAAAAAAATACCAGGAGTTGAAACAGAAAAAAAATAATGGGCATATTGGGGTTCTTGGAATAATCTGTGCATCAAATTAGGACTTCCATGAGGCAGGAGAGTGGAGTGGTGGGAAGAAGGCCAGACAGGGAGCTGGAGGCTTCCTGCAGGTCTCAGCTCCTTCACTGACTGAGACGTGTGCCACCTTGCAGGAGTCACTTTGCTTCTCTTGGTCTTAGAGTCCTCAGCTGCAAACTAAATGAGCTGCACTAGATGACCTCAAAGCTTCCTTCTAGCTGGAGAATTCCAGTACATAAACCATTTGAAGTGTTATCAAATGACTCGAGAGGTTTCTAGTTGATGCAGCACTACTGTCCCCACACAGTCTGATTTTAATCTATGATCCAATTGATAATGAGTCCTCGGTGAGCAACTAAATTCTCAGAGACTGCATTTTTCTCTGGGAATCTTGGATCCACTTTATCAGATAGTTTCCAGGAATACATCTCAGAGAAGAGCAAGTGTGGGCTGCATATATTTGGATTGTGGGTATTTTCCATATTCAGATAGAGTAGATATGTACATATTCTCAGAGATATGGCAGTTACTGAGAACATGCACTTAAAAAAGTTTGGGGCAAAAGGGTGACATAGCAGAGTGTAAATACCACCGGACATATAAACTCTGTGACCTCAGACGAGCCACTCACGTGTTCAGATGACATCAAAGTCTCTGCACTCACTGTCTGCGGCTCCAGGGTTGTTTAAAGTTGAAATGAGATCTTGTCAGATGGGTGAAAGCATGTCTTAACTTGCAAAATAGGCAAACATAAAGTGTTTTGTTTTTTAATTTCATAAAGTGATTTGTTCTTGCCAAGATTGGGGGAGAGGGAAAGAGCAGGTATTGGACAGGGGAACATTATGTAAAGAAGACTTGAGATCTGATCAGTATCAAACTCTGGGAAGAAAACAATCCCCTCGGTGGCTCAGATGCAGGAGATAATGAGAGGGAGTCTGGCTCTTGGGCCAGAGAGGGAAGAGTATTTTTGAAGGATTTCCGGGGCTACTCTGAGCTCATCTAAAATTCTGTTGTTTTCCACATTCTTCAGCTCATCCTTTACGTCATCCCAGCCCACCTCATGCAAAATGACTGACCAAAGGTTTACCAGACCGGACTGGGAACAAGTCAGGAGAACTCCATGTATGTGAGTGACGGTGGAGGAATTACAGAGGGTGCCTGGCAAAACAGGTTTATTGCATAAGACTGCGGAGGCTGCCCAATGTGGAGCCTGCAAGTGGGTGGGTGGTGGATTTGGATAGAGATGACCCAAAGGAAGTTTTATAGCAGATAAAGATGCGGGGGGATCAGTTGGAGTAAGGGGGTACTGAAGAGAAGGGAGGGATGGGGAACAGCTCTCTTCCACAGACTGTCCCAAAGAACTGTCGAAATTCTATGGTAATGTTTCCCCACTGCTAAATTCCCAGGACCTCAAACAGTGTTAGCCATGCAGGAGGTGCTTAGATACTGGCTGGATGAACTATTGGATGCATAGAACAGGAGGGTCACAAAAGCTGTATTACCAGTGTACAGCAGGCACCACTGTGCCTGGAAAAGACGGGTCCTAGCCCATCTCTCTAGACTTGGAGGCCTCAAACAGAGAAGGTTTCTGCAGGCAAATACCCTGTTACCTAAATCATTCCAATCTTGCTGCATGAATCCCCTTTTCCTGAATATCCAAGCCCAAGGAGTGTGCTTTATTCTCTCTTTCTGCTACATGTAACCAAGGAGTCCTGTCAATAGTACCCTCAAAATGTTTTTTGAATCTTTCTTTCTTTCTTTCTTTCTTTTTTAGAGACAAAGAGTCTCACTTTGTCACCCTGGGTAGAGTGCAATGGTGTCATAGTTCACAGCAACCTCCAGCTCTTGGACTTAGCTGATTCTCTTGCCTCAGCCTCCTGAGTAGCTAGGACTACAGTCGCCCACCACAACACCCAGATTTTTTTTGTTGCAGTTGGGCGGGGCCAGCTTTGAACCCGCCACCCTCAGTATACGGGGCTGGCACCCTACTCACTGAGCCAAGGCGCCGCCCTGATTCTTTCTGTTTTTATGCACCATGGCTCTTAATCTCTTATCTGGACCACTGTAATGACCTCCCTCCTGATCTCCCTTCTTCAGCTTTGCCTCGCCATTTTGTTGTTGTTTCAAATCAAGTTTATTGAGTTATAATAGAAATGCAATAAAAATCACCCAAATCACCAACCTATGCACAGCTGCATAGGTTTTGAAAAATATATACATTATATTTTTCAGTGTAGTAACCACTACACTGATCAAACTGTAGAACATTTTCATGATCCCCAAAAGTACAATTGTCATGCTGCCCAAAACACCCAGGCCTTGGATCAGGCAACCTGATGTGATTTTTTTCTTTTAAAATCAGCTTTATTTATTTATCATTTATTTAGCAGTTTTAAGTCATATAGTAACCTTGCGTATAAAGTCCAGAGAGTTCCTATACACCCCACCCCAACACATGCATAGCCTCCTCCAATATAAGATCCCTATCAGAGTGGTACATTTGTTACAATGAATGAAACAACATTGCATATCGTTATTACCCTAAGTCCACAGTTAATGTCAGGGTTTGCACTTGCTGTTGTACATTCTATGGGTTTTGATGGGTGTAATGAAATAAATCCACCATCGTATCATATATATCATTGCCATAAAAATTCTCTCTGTGCTTAGCCTACTCATCTCTCTCCTCTTCTTTTCCCTGCCAACCACTAAGCTTTTTTATATACACACATATATAACTTTTATATATAGTCCATATCACTTATATATTTACATATCATTTAGATAGTCATTTACATAACGTGCATATAGTTTCATACATACCGTTTCTACAATGACTTCCTTGCCTGAAATCATCCAACTGCTTTGAATTACACATAGAACCGCACTCTAACTCCAAATGATAACCCTTGAGAGCCTGTGAGAGCTGACGTGCCTTTTCCTTCTCTACTTTGTCACCACGCTGTCTCCTCTCTGCCCCCTCTCACTTTTCCATAGCAACTCTGCTCCCTGCTCTTTTTCCAAACTCCATCTGCAACAGGACCTTCACACCTGTTATTTCCTTAGCCTCACTCCTATGACCAGATTTTTCTTGCCATTCTGAGAGCTTTGCATATCTGATGTGCTTTGCTCTTATCACCCAATATGCCCTATCTTCTTATTTTGTTTTATTTTCTTTATAGGGCTTAACTTCTATCTGAAGATAGTGTTGATTATTGTTTGTTGTTATCAAAGGTATTTCTTGACACTTCTTCAGAGATTTGTAATGACTGTTGGAAGATGTAATCTCGGTTTTCAAATGTTGTCTGGCACATGGCACATAGTAAGCACTTAAACAAAGATTTTTTTAATGAATGCCTACTTGCTGAGTACCCTTTTGACTTAGCCAGAGGACAGAGTTGTCTTGCCTTCCTAACAACTCAAGTTTTCATATAAGTAAATACATCAATACTTGAGTTTCTTACTTCAGTATCTGTGAGTTTGGTTACTGTGAGTCTGTCCCAAAAGATGGATTCGCTTTGGGGATGCTAACAAATCAGATATCTGAGCTTGTAGATCTTAGAGCCATATTTCACACTGAGTGGCACTAAGTGAGGAATGGTACCTCACCTGGGTGAGCTCATGACTTTTAGAGCCTTACCATGAGTTTTCTGGTGATTTTGAGGGATGGGGAATTCTCCAAGATAAGCACAGAAGAGCTCCTGAAGAAAAAATCAGCAAAGAGTAAAGAAAGGCTATATAAGTATTCATAGGTCTTTCATCTTGAGCTTCTATACTTTGTGGAATCTTTCAATTCTATCCCATATGCCATCACACAGAGCACCCCCCTTTTTTTTTTTTCGTTTTATCTTCAGCACAACTGAGACAAGTTTATACTTCTGGGTAAGCTATTAGCTATTGTGTGTTTACTATTAGGCATTAAGGACTTCACAAATACCGCTTAAAGCAATATTTCTGAAAACCTAAGAAAAATAAAAAATATACAAACTGCTTACAGAGTCCAATATTAAGTTAACATCTGTGAACCACTCTTACCCAATAACAAGCATGACATGTAATTTCAAGGACATAGATAACTGTGAGGTACAGGTCAGCCCTGGACTTCTTGGTCCATCAGAGCTGCCCCCGGTCCATTCTTGCAACATTAGGATGTGCTCTGGCCCATCTAAGTGGATGCATGTGGCCATTATTAAAACAAAAACCCAAGTCATAAAACATCTCAATACTCACAGAGGTATTTAGTTTACGTGATTCTTTTCAGGGAGCTATGAGGATAAATCCATAGATTTCCGGAGTGTTTATCATAAGCCATCCTAGATTGATGAGGTACATTCTGCTAAAAGATTTTTTTTGTTTTTGTTTTGTGTGTGCGTGCATAGATAGTTACTATCCTAGTAAAATCGTCACAGTAAAAGGAGTACGCTCAGGCACAAAATTCAGGGTAACCATAAAGTTCATGTGAAATTTAATAGTCTCTTTTTAATTGCACATGAACTTTATGGACCTCCTGTATAATGGAGTTTACTTGAATCAAAGTGAGGACAGCGGCCAGGAAGACAGCCCCGAGCAACACTGGTAAGATCCCTTAGGCCTTTGTAACAAGTAGGTTTTTAAAGGCAATGAAGGGGAAGGGGAAGAGGGTTGATACAAAGTTGTTTGTTAGGAATTCTCATTGGTTTACAGAAATAATATTGCTCGGTGATTAGCTACGTGCTGTTAAGCTGTACGGTGTGGCTTATAGCACTGTAGGTTAATTTATAGCTACTGGGGCAATAGCCAGCGGTTTCAGAGGCTGAATACAGAGCTCAAGGATGTGATTGCTTTGCCATTGTAATGTCTCTCTGGCCTAATAATTTAATCTCATATTCCTCAAATGAAAGTTCTTTTCTTCTCTCAATACCATTAGTTTCCTTTAAGGAGATCAGGATGAGTCTGTTTAAAGATTGGACCATGCCTGCCAAGGCTTTGCTTGTCTGTCTCCCTCTCTTTCCAGTGGTTTCCCGGGGAGTAAGATAGAGTGGCCAGCTGCTAACCTTTTCCTTTCTCTAGGGAATAGGTTTCTGGTCCTAAGAATTCCACTGAGATCAGCCATGATTTTCCCTCCACCTCCAAAACCTTTCGTTTTAGATTAACTCTGCCTCTGTCTGGGGAGAGCAAGCACAGATGGACAAAACTTTTCTATAACCAGCCTCTTGGCTCCCAGCCTGGTTTTTGGCATCTAGACCCAGTTTTCTCCTGCAAGGTTGATACATCTCATGACTAAGTGAATGCTGGCTTATTGCTCCACATAGTTCTGAGATTTTTTTAAAAAGAATTTATCTTTCAAACAGCTGTTCATGGTAATGCTTTGTTCCTTTTGGTCCACTGCCTGAGATGCAGGGGGTAATATAGCAGTGTTGGTACACTGAGTCCAAATTCCCTTCAAAGGTTATTGAAAGCCCATCACATGTCTACCAGAGACTGAGGATCGGGAAGATATAATCCCAACTCTCAGAGAACTCACAGTCCACTGGGAAATAAAACTGCGTCTATCCCCAAATCCTCCAATGTTATGGACTCACTCTGCTTTTAATATATAAATAAAAACGGCTCATAAAAGAGGACAGTTCTCTCCTTAATAATAATCCAGAACCAATTTAAAATAAGTGTTTTGTTCTTCTCAACATGCTAATATATAAGCAACAGCAATGGAATATGTTCGGTGCAGCAATATAAGAAAGACTACAGAGGAGATGAGGAAATAAGTAGAAATTCCGAGTGGGGTGTGGAAGGGGCTCCCAGGGGGTGGTGGTCATGCTGGGCTAGATGAATGGCAAGGACTCTCACAGGTGAGGAAGAGCATTCCACGCAGCAGACTTGTGTACACACGAGATAGCTGTACAAACAAGCAAAGGATCCTTCAGGACTGCCCATGGCTTGGCATGACTGTAGCATTTAGTGAAAAGTGAAAAGTACGGAGAATGGTCTCATAGAAGGGAGCTTACATGCGTAAGGGCCAAAGGAGGCTGGGCGCTGTGGCCCACGCCTGTGATCCTAGCACTCTGGGAGGCCAAGGCAAGTGGACTGCTTGAGCTCAGGAGTTCGAGACCAGCCTGAGTAAGAGGGAGACCTCTAAAACTAGCCGGGCATTGCGGCAGGTGCCTGTAGTCTCAGCTACTAAGGGAGGCCCAGGCAAGAGGATTGCTCAAGCCCAGGAGTTTGAGATTGCTGTGAACTATGACTCCGGGGCACTCTATCAAGGGCATTGACAAAGTAAGACTCAGTTTCAAAAAATAAAACAAAAAACAACACAAAAAAACAATGACAACTTTCCTTAGCACCTCTGAAGGATCACTGAAAAATAAACTGGCAGAAGGCAGATTAATTGGAGAAAACCATAGGAAGCTATCAATGTGCACACAAGGGAGAAGGGCAGAGTGGTTGCCACTTCTCAGTGGGGCACAGAATCTTACATGCCATCTTGAGGTAACAGAAAGAATAGGGCTTGCATCACCGAAAAACAGGTTATGGGGGGTGGAGCAGGGAGAAGAAGAGGCTTGGCTAACAAATGTGATTTTTATTCAGCTGAGACCTCACAGGTCACAGCCCTTCCAGAGAATAGGTGGCAAATGTTTCTTTCGGTCCCTTAAGCAGGGGTCCTTAAACTTTTTAAACAGGGGGCCAGTTCACTGTCCCTCAGACCATTGGAGGGCCGGACTGTGGGCCCCGGAACGAGTCAGTGGTGGCAAAAACACCTGGCAGGCCGGATAAATGTCCTCGGCAGGCTGCATGTGGCCTGCAGGCCGTAGTTTGAGGACGCCTGCTTAAAGGGGTCAGACTCTGGGTTAATCTTTCCTAGATCTACACAAGGAAGGCCTCAGAGAAAACCAGCCTGCATCACTACAGATGCAAAACTCCCCACAAAGATAGTGGTGTAGGGCTACCTCTGAACAGCCATCTCAAAATATATTTTGTAGTGTAACATATTTATGTCCTTCAGATGCTACTGTCCTCAGCATTTTCTAAATGTAAGCGTCTGGGATAACTGTCCCAAACAACCTGGGCAGGGCCAGGATGAGGGGAGCCCTGTGAGTGTTCTTCACGGGTGCAGAGTTTGCAGAAGGGGCCAACGAAGCCCGGATATCAAGATAAATTATATTTGAATACATAATTTTAAATAAAGACAAGATCAGTATTACTGAGTTTTGTTTTTGCTTCAAGGTCCAATATGGCTTGGCAAGGTATTTTTTTTAACTTAAAATTTTGGCATTTGCTCATGATGGACTTTTTTTATTATTAATTTCAATTTTAAAAAAATGTTTTACTAAAATATGCCTCATCTTGATGGCTTGGGTTTTTGGTTTTTTGCTTTTTGGGTTTGGGGGTTTTTTGTTTTTATTGTGTGGTACTCTCTTAAAACTTTTGCACCCAAAGTAGTGCCTCACTGATCTCGCTCTTATCCAGGCCTTGATCTCACATAACTTCACCTGTTAGCATGTGCGACAAACACAGTGTGTTTCCCTGGCATAAGGACACAGATAAGAAAGGATACAATTCACAGTTTGGCTGCTGACGGGATAAGGAGACTAAGGAAAAGAGAGGATCAAGGATTCCATTTAGAAACACAGTATGGCAGTTCCCTCCCACCCCAAATCAAAACTAGAACTGCCATATGATCCAGCAATCCCACTTCTGGGGTATAGTCAAAAATATTGAAAGCAAGTTCTCAAAAAGACATCTGCACACCCATGCTCACTGCAGCACTATTCGCAATAGCCAAGAAGTAGAAGCAACCCAAGTTTCCATCAACAGACGAATGGAGCAACACAGTGTGATGTATCCATTCTACATAGGCACATATCCAGAAGGGCATAGCATTCAGCCTTATCAAGGAAGGAAATCCTGTCATGTCTGACGACATGGATGAAACCTGAGGACATACTAAGTGGAAGAAGCCACTCCCCAAAAGACAAATACTGTATGGTTCTCCATATATGAGGCACGTAGAATAGTCAAAATTATGGAGACAGAGGCTGAGTGGGGTTACCAAGGGCTGAGAGAAGGGAGAGATGGGGATTGTTGATTAGTGGGCACAGAGTTTCAGATCTGGAAGATGAAAACGTTCTGGAGATAGGTTTATACATCTCACAGCCACATAAATGTCCTTAACAGTACAGAACTGTGCACTTCCTTGAGATGGTATGTCTTTATATCTTATGTTACGTGTTTTTAACAACAACAACAAAATATTCCACTTTCACTGTCTGGGTGACTAGACAGAATGTATTGGAGGATATATGTGAGGGACTCCAGTGTATCCAGAGGGAAGCTTGTAGCCTTAGTTTTGGACATACTGAGTTTAGGGTGCTGAGGGACAGGCAAGTGGAGATGGGAGGTGCAATGATGCAGTGATTAAGAGCATGGCCTCTGGAGCCAGCCTGCCGGGGTTCAGTCCTGGCTCACTCACAGTATCTGTGTGAGTTGGGCCTTCATTTTCTCATCTATAAACTGGGAAAAATAGAAGCACCTCCCTCAGAGGATTATCAAGACAATCCATGTATAGGACATCATGCACAACCCACAGAAAGTACTCAATAACTTTAGCTTTCATTATAATTTTATGTCTCAGCAGTAGGGTCTGGGACTCAGGAATGAAGTAGAGGTT
Organism: Otolemur garnettii; assembly: GCF_000181295.1. Taxonomy (NCBI): domain Eukaryota; kingdom Metazoa; phylum Chordata; class Mammalia; order Primates; family Galagidae; genus Otolemur; species Otolemur garnettii. Next base: position 7,300,354 of record NW_003852423.1, on the reverse strand, counting down.
GAAGAACAAATACGGATCTTGTAGTTATTAAAAGCATCAATATAAGCCAATCAAGCAGCCAGGTGGGTGGAGTGTCTTGCTGTAGTCCTAGCTGCTCAGGAGGCTGAGGTGGGAGGATCGCTTGAGTGTCGGAGTTTGAGGATGCAGCGTGCCAAGATCATGCTTTCCAACAGCCTCAGCAACATAGCAAGACCCCATCTCTCAAAAATGAAAAACCACATGCCAATCAAAATCAGTTTTAAAATCCGACATTTTCATTAGCCCAGGTATTCTTGACATAGGTAAATATATAGTAGGCATTTGGCAGTAGTGAAAAATTACTGAAGGGCACCCACATCTGCCTTTGTAGACACCAATAGTCCAGAATAATTGATCTAACCATTATTCCTACTTGAAGGACAAATGGTAATGTCTCAAGAATAGCTTCCTCTCCCACATCTTCCCTCTGAGTTCTAACTCCCAGGGAGAGAGACATAAGATGCTGAGCTTATCACAGAATTTGGGCCATGGTATTTGGTACCTCTTAATTCCATTGAAATGTCAGGGTCATCTTGTCTAAGATTATTAATTTTTCTATTTCTAAAATAGTCTATAGTGACTCATCTAGAACTTATACTTCAAAACCCATGGAAATAATCTTGGAACAGTCTCTTAACTATGAATTAACAATATACTCATAAATCATTAATAAAATAATTGACTATACTCATTATAAAAACATAAATATAGTAGTAAGAGGGCTATTCTCCTATAGAGGTAATTTTGAAAAATTTTTAATGATATAGATGGTAAGAGGTAAGTTTCTTACTGTAAGAGAAAGGAGTTACAAATACAGAGAGGGTGGCTTGGCGCCTGTGGCTCAAGTGGCTAAGGCACCAGCCACATACACCTAAGGTGGCAGGTTCAAATCCAGCCCAGGCCCGCCAAACAACAATGACGGCTGCAACCAAAAAATAGCTGGGTGTTGTGGCAGGCACCTGTGGTCCCAGCTACTTGGGAGGCTGAGGCAGAAGACTTGCTTGAGCCCAGGAGTTGGAGGTTGCTGTGAGCTGTGATGCCACAGCACTCTACCCAGGGGGACAGCTTGAGGCTCTATCTCAAAAAAAAAAATACAGAGAAGGAAGACCTATATGAACTCTATGGTGCTGTGTCAAAACCAGAGTTATCAATGTGAATTCTTAGTTTAAAATACAGACACACACATAAACTCATACATAGATAAACAGATGTAGGAATAAATACAGATGTGTGTGTGCATGGGTTGGTATACTTAGCCTATATTTCCTGTCTCTGCTGAGAGGGTCTAGGAGCAATGACACTTCAGTAGCAGAAAAGGATGAAGAGTCAGTTACTGTCAAGGCTAATAGCCTTCTGTGTATATCTCAGTAATTCTTGAGGACATCGTGGTATCACCTCAATAATTGATGGAAGAAATAGTGAACCTGAATCATGGGGGAATGGTTAAAAATTGAATCTATAGTCACAATTTTCAGATTAAGAAGGCACACAAAAAGACTTTGCTGAAAAATTCGCCTCCAGATCTCAGTTTTTCAATAACCATTTTTAATATAAGGAGCCAGGCTTCTTGGAGAAGTCGATTCCAGAACTTGGGTAGAAAAAATCCAAAATGAGCTTGGAACAATTTATGTTTCATCATAACATTATAATGCCAGAAAATAAGGAAGTGCTTGAAAGAAAGATGGGAGCTTATCAAAAGAACACAAAGGACAACCAGAGGGAAAAGATGGGTCAATTTCAGGAACAGAGTTAATAATGATAGAATTGATTGTACTTGGCCAGGCAAGGTGGCTCATGCCTATAAACCTAGGACTTTGAGAGGCTGAGGCAGGAGGAACATTTGAGATCAGGAGTTCAAGACCAGCCTGAGAAACATAGCAAGGCCTCATCTCCACAAAAAATAGAAAAATTAACAGGGAGTTTTGGCACACATCTATAGTCCCAGCCACATAGGAGACTGAGGTGGGAAGATCAATTGAGCCCTAGAGCTTGTTGTTACAGTGAGCTAAGATGATGCCTCTCTACTGTCTAGCATGAGTGACAGAGAGAGACTCTATTTAAAAAAAAAACAACCCTCCAAATTGATAATATTCAATAAAACATGAGTATTCATGAGTCCTCGCTAATATTAATTAACTTTCAAAAGATGGAGAAGTGACAATTCTTTTATACAGAAAAATACTTATTTAAAAACATAGAAGATCCAATGACTCGTTGGAGGTTGCTGTGAGCTATGATGCCATGGCACTCTACCCAGGGGGATAGCTTGAGGCTCTGTCTCAAAAAAAAAAAAAAAAAGAAGATCCAATGACTCAATTCTAATATGAAGATAGTAGATGATCTAATATAAGGTGGGGTTAGGGGAATGAGGGGGTGGGAGAGGGGAGGCAGGAGGGGAGTGGGGGATCATCATGGTGTATGGCACAGCACTTGAGGTCAGGACACAATTATAAGAGGCACTTTACCTAACAAATACAATCAGCATAACCTAATTCTTTGTACCCTCAATGAATCTCAAACAATAAAGATAAAAGAAATAGAAGAAATGAAGGAAAAAATAGATGAAGGCAATAGGAATTTACCATTAGTCAAGTACTATAGTAATAATTGTTGCTGGGAAGATGGATGCTAAAATCGGTGGGTAAAAGCCTGAGGAAAGTCAGCATAGCCTCAAAGTAACTCATTCAAGATAAGGGATTGGCTCAGTGCCTGTGGCTCAAATGGCTAAGGCACCAGCCACATACACCTAAGGTGGCGGGTTCGAATCCAGCCCGGGCCCGCCAAACAACAATGATGGCTGCAACCAAAAAATAGCCAGGTATTGTGGTGGGCGCCTGTGGTCCCAGCTACTTGGGAGGCTGAGGCAGGAGACTTGCTTGAGCCCAGGAGTTAAAGGTGCTGTGAGCTGTGATGCCACGGCACTCTACCCAGGGGGATAGCTTGAGGCTCTGTCTCAAAAAAAAAAAAAAGATAATAGATTAATGGTGGAGAATCCCACCAGATATGACCTTAACCAACTGGTCAAGGTTAATATCACTTTGTGTGTCCTGACAGACACTGGCATCGTATGCGCCTGACACTGTGCACGGAGAAGGCTGCAACATCACTTCTGTGGTGTTCTCCCCAACATATATAACCTCAATCTAATCACATTCAACATCAGACAAACCCCAAAGAAGGACGATCTACAAAATCACTGAGTCCTGCTCTCTAAAAATGTCAAGGTCATGCAGGACAAGGAAACATGAAGGAAATCTCAGGGATTGAGAAAGACTAAGCAGACATGTCAACCAGATGCAGTGTGGGAAACTGGCCTGTACCTTGGGACAGAAAAAGGGCATTAGACGGTAAACAGGTAGAATTTGAATACTGTTTATAATTTAGGTAATAGTATTAGGCTTATGTTTATTTCCTGATTTTTCCAATGGTACTATGGCTATATAACAGTGGTTGTCAACCTTCCTAATACCGTAACCATTTAATATAGTTCCTCATGTTGTGGTGACCCCCCAACCATAACTGGTGGGGGGGTCACCACAACATGAGGAACTGTGTTAACGGGTTGCGGCATTAGGAAGGTTGAGAACCACCGCTATGTAAGATGCTAACATTTGGGGCAACAAATTGATCTGATACGTGAATTCTCTCTTCTGTTTTTCGGCAACTTTTCTGTATGCCTAAAACTGTTTTGAAGCAAAAAGTTAAAAAAAAAAAAACTATAAATAAATACAACTTTACTGGGAAAAAACTCACAGCTTCTTTCATTTTTTTATAAATTGCAAATACACTTCTGAGATTTTGCTAAAATACATGTGTTTCTCGAGACATATTTATGACTGGTATTTATATATTGGCCTTCTTTTTTTCTTCCCTTGAATAATTCAGTCATTCATTGAATAATTTGACTAAATAGCGGTAGTACCTACTACAAGTAGCCTGTGCTAGACTCAGAGGACATGAAGATGAATAAGACTTGGTCTTTTCCCCTGAAAAATCTACAGAATTGTGGGAATAACAAACATGAACAAAGAAATTGGTATAATAGGATAGCAGATAGGTGAGTAAAAGGCTACTGTCTTTCCCTTTTTAAAAAGAATTGAGTCTAACATATTAACCTCCCCTGCATAATTACATGCAAAGAGCCCGCACCCTTCTACCATGTAATATACTACAGTTGGTGGAGCTGTTCTCGCACTGAAACAAAAGTGTTAGGTTTTTGAGTTCTTCCCACTTTTTAGGGAAGAGAACATTGCCCCAAGTTGTGCTTGGAGTCAGCAAACAAGAGCAGCGAGAGGAGGTAGAGACTTTCCTTTGCAGAGAGAAGACGACTCCCCACCTCCCACCTCTGCAATGGCAGGCTACTGTGCCTTTGTGGCTGAGAGCCCATCAGTTATGATTTGAATCAATTCTCCTAAAAGGAGACTTACGGGATAAACAGAGCCCAGCTTAATGATGGGAGAGGTCAATTAGATTCTCATCAAAGAGCTAAATGAATTCATTCTTTCGGAGACACAGCCTCCCCTGAGAGCCAACTGTCATGCCACCTTTCATAATTGCAGGTAATTGAATATTTGGCACAATTCATTTCCCTGGGTGCCTGTAGGCACAGAGGACCTGCCTGAGGATTGTTGCTCTGTCTCCCACCTCCCTTCCTTCCCCCAGCGATGCCCCTCACTCCCTGTCTTCAACCTCTTCCTCTCTCGTCCGGCTCCTTCCCTTGGACTATCTGGTCTCTCTCCCTTACTTCCCAGCACCCATCTGAAGTTGACTCTGATCTCCTTGAATAAAAGGCAGATGACTTGGGAGGAGCAAAAATTCTTTTGCTCTGCCTAAAAAATAAGTAAAGATAGTAAATAAATGAATGCACAAAAACGATTCCTCTCTTGGACTTTTACCCACCCGCATCCACCCCTCTATCCATCTCCTTCCCTTCTCTTTGGTGCCTCAAGTCCTTGGGTATGAAACGAACCTACTGTTTATCCCCACACTCGTGAGCAAACACACAGCCCTTCTAAACCAGTTTTCTTCTATTTCAGGATCTTCGTGGGTGGCTCTTCTATCATCCAAGTCACTCAAGGTAGACCCTGTATATTCTCCTAGCCCTTGACCATCTCTTTCTTCTCCTACGTGGTCACAAATTTCCATCAATTTTACTCCCTTACTGTCTTCCAAAGTCATGTTTTACGACTGACCCCCAATCTCCAGCACCACTGCCGGGACTCAGGCTTCCCGGGTCTTGCCCAGACTGCTGAGATGGACGTCCTTCTGCTCTCCTGCCTCCCCTCTCAGTCCACCTTCCATCTGGCCCTCATACCGCTGTCCAGGTGCAGATCTGCCTCCTCACACCCTTGAGCGAAACATTTCAGGGTTTTGGTGTGGCTTGTACAGCTTTTCTTGATCTGGTCCTGGCCTTCCTCAAATCCTCATTTTCTACCTCCATAAGAATGTTTACCATGCTAGAAGATATAATATTAAGTATTACATGTCAGTCATTTCACTTACTATTCACCAAAGTCCTCCAGGGTCCTCCACTCTCTCTTCCCCTTACAGATAATGAGGTCAATAATTTCTTTTCAAATTCATACAGACTATAAGTGGTAACACTGAGACTTGAACCCAGGTATTCTGGCATCAGGGTCTGCTTTTGGCCACAAGTCCCCAAGCACCCACCTAGACATGCACACACCTGGAAACCTAAATGACTGCTGTTTGCATGTGCACAAAATAGACTCCATGTGTTATTTCCTGCCTTGGAATATACTTTCTCCACTTATTTGACAGATGAACTCCTAGTCAGCCTTCGAAACTCTGCTCTGATATCACTTGCTCTATGATGATTTCCTGTCCTCCTTCTCCAGGGGCCACCATCCATTTTTATTATTACCTGGCTTCTTACAGAGATATATATATCATGCAGCGCTGAAATGGTTTACTTTTCTGTCTCATTATTTCATCAGGAGATGTTAACAGTCAATTGGCAAATGGTCCAGTACACAAAATTGTTTCGTATTAAAAGGATCAGTTTCCATGCAGGTTTTAGAAGTTAGCCCCTCTGTGCCTAATTTCCTCATCTAAAAAATGAAATAAAATTAATACCCCTCACCAGAGGGCTGCTAGGAGGACTACGTTAGTTAAGTTAATCTACGTAAAGCACTTGGAGCATGGCCGACACGTAGGAAGCACTAGGTACATATTTGATACTATAGCTGCAGATAGGAATCAATATACATGGAGAAATATCAACAGATTAATGAAGGGAGGGAAGGATGGTGAAGAGAAAAATAAATGATACTGATGTTGGAGATGAAAGAAAGAGTGTGATTCCTGGAATGCTTTTGCAAAAGCAGTCACAGATTTGGGCAAATCTACCCCAACTCTTTCCCGTCTCCTTCATGTCCAGTGGCAGGGGTGCCAGGTGCTTATTGGTTCATGGGACAGAGTCACAATGACTAACCTAATAGGACCTCTCCCCTACAGGAGGCATGTGGCAGGGAAAGTACTGGCGTGTAGGACTGTTCCCCCAGCATGCCCTGCAGATGGTCTGGTGAGGCCCATGGAGCAGGACAGTCAGAAAGGGCTCTTTCCACCTCGGTTCCGGGTATTCAACAAGGGGCTTCCAAATGGCTTTACCCCTCTCAACGCTCTCCCCTTTCTTATTCCCTAAATGTTTGTTACTTGCCCAGTAAGTTGTAGCATTCACCACCACGTGACAAATTTAGCAGAGTGTATATTATTGCCTAACACTGCACTGACCTGGGATTCAAAAGACCTGTCGTCCAGTGCAGCCTATAAATCTGGTCATTGGTCTTGAACCTGGCATTCCATCTCTCTGGCTTCAGTATTTGCACATGGAATAACCAAAATGGGCAGCCTCCGATTATTCCTGAAACTCCTTACAACTCTACCATTCACTGATTGGGTCTTTGATTTAGCAACAGCAACCTGGCTGGGGTCTCTTCTCATTTCTCTTGTCCCTAAGCCTGGCATTCCCACCCTACTCTCGCATCTTCTAAACCTTTGTCCTTTCCTTGGCCTTGAACGTCCCCTTCTCCTTGTCTTCCTGCTGATCTCCTAGATGGTGTTCAGGTTTCAGTGTGAATCATTCCTTGCCTTCCTTACGTTTAGGCACTCACTCCTTTGCACACCCAGCGCATTCAGCACACGCCTGAATTATAGCACCACTCTGATGGGCTTGTTTACATGCCTGTCTCCCCAAAAGGCTGTAATGCTTTTAATGTGGGAATTACATTTGTATCAGTTTCAAAGAACAGAATCCACTCTGACCAGTTTAAACAGGAAAGGCTTCATTACAGATAATAAAGGGCCAATAGAGTCATTGGGAGGGAAAAGACTCAAGATTAAGCTTCCAGGAACCACTCACAGAGCCACACTGCTGACCTCAGTGGCTAAGACAGCTGCTAACTCTTTCAGTATCAGGAAGTCTCCAGTTTAACAGCAGTACGGCTATTAGTGCTATGAGGAACTAAATTCTCTCTTCATATAATTCACAGTCAAATTCTTAAAAACAAACAAACAAAAACAAAAGAGCAATAGTCTGTGTAGTTATTGTCATCCCTGTTTGTGATGGCGGCTACTGTTAACCTGAATAACCATCATACACAGAGCACTGCTGGACAGGCCCTGGCGGGGCCAGATGAGCCCGTGTGCCACCATATGGCATTGTTCCTTCCTATATAAGGCCTTAGTGTTATGTTATACCTGAAGTGAGTGGAATGGAGAAACGCCAGCACACTGAGTCTAAATTAAGCAGGGGTCCTTTCTTGGCCCGCAGTCAAGAGCAGGCTCACGCCTCAAAATCTCTCAGGCCCCGGAAGCAGGGTTACAAACTTTTTTTTTTTTTTTTTTTGAGACAGAGCCTCAAGCTATCCCCCTGGGTAGAGTGCCATGGCATCACGCTCACAGCAACCTCCAACTCCTGGGCTCAAGCGAGTCTTCTGCCTTAGCCTCCCAAGTAGCTGGGACTACAGGCACCCGCCACAACGCCTGGCCATTTTTTGGTTGCAGCCATCATTGTTGTTTGGCGGGCCCGGGCTGGGGATTCGAACCCGCCACCTTAGGTGTATGTGGCTGGCGCCTTAGCCGCTTAAGCCACAGGCGCTGAGCCGGTTACAAACTTTTTATAAGATGCTTTCGGTAGGGGAGAGGGAGTCCTTTACGCAAGCCGACTTTCATAAAAGTCAACACCTGCCAGGCTAGGTCTATACGGTAGGGGGAGTGCTTGCAAGGGAGAACTGTGGTCTCACAGGGGGTTGCAGTTTTTGCTAAGCTCTGCAGCTTTCAGCTGAGCTTAAAGGGAGTATATTGAAAGAAAGCCCTTAGCAAAATGGAGTAGGTCTGGCTCTATGTACAAAATGGAGTTAGGGCATCACAGTTACAAGTAAAGTTAAGAGGCTGGATGCTCCACCCATGGTGCTGGGGCAGGGCCTTGTGGCAGAACTCACAAATCTCTTGTGTTCTGAGAATATCACCGCTGTTCTGTGGGGACTTGGATCAGCTGCCGGGCACCCAGCCTACATGGCCTCCCTGGAGTGACAGTGCACCCTGCTCCTCTGATGTCTCCAAAACTGACATTTGCAGCCTCTTCCTCCCCCACCCCAACTCCAGACCCCAGTACTGACTAACTATAAATCTACTCTAGAGTAGGAATGCCTTTTTTGTCGTTTCTTTCCTTTCCTTTTTTTTTTTTTGAAGAGTCTTACTCTGTCACCCTAGATTAGTGGCTCTCAACCTTCCTAATGCCTCCTAATGCCTCCACCCTTTAATACAGTTTCTCATGTTGTGGTGACCCCCAACTGTAAAATTATTTTCGAGGCTACTTCATAACTATAATTTTGCTACTGTTATGAATCGTAATGTAAATATCTGATATGCAGGATGTGTTTCCATTGTTACAAAGGGGTTGTGACCCACAGGACTGCTGCCCTAGATAGAGTTGCTGTGGCATCATAGCTCACAGCAACCTCAAACTCCTGGGCTCAAGAGATCCTCTATGTTAAGTTTCCCAAGCAGCTGGGACTATAGGTGCCCACCACAACACCTGGCTAGCATCTTTTTTTCTTTTTTTAGTAGAGATTGATGGGGGGGGGAGTCTCACTCTTGCTCAGGCTGGTCTTGAACTCCTGAGCTCAAGCAATCCATCCACCCACCCCGGCCTCCCAGAGTGCTAGGATTATAGGCATGAGGGGCCATGCCCTGCCTAGAGTAGGAATGCTTTGGAGATATAACCACTTTAAGATAAAGGGATCTTGTATAACCTTGTAACCTATAAGGCATCCGTGTTTAATGTATGCTGTGATGATTAATAACATTGTTGATGCTTGCTTTTACTGTGAGAGTATACAAGTAACAAGGAGAAACAGAACAGATCAGCTCTTTCAAGAGATATCCACCACTGTTCTCTAGAATTGCTGGTTTTCCTGCAATTAGTAGTGGAATTGCTGGTCTCTCATCCGCTTCTCTGTTGATTGGCTGGAGTGACAGGTGAACAGACTCACAGGTCCGGCAACATTTGGACAATGTTCCTTATACCAAACCAATCTCTGAATTTCTGACCAATTTAGAGATTGAATCCTCTTGGGCCACATGGTAAGTGTAGGCTAAAGAGCTTCAGCCAAAGAAAGGTAAATTCTTCTGGTACATGTACGAATGTGGTGAGCGGGGCAGCTGGGGAAGAGGATATAGTCCAGTGATTTTTAGGCGGGGTACCGTGAGAGGATCTTGGGCATGCAGCAAAAATTTTTTAAAGACCATTAATTAAGTTATTTTTGAAAGAAGTTTAAAGCACAGTAAGTATATTCTTTTTTTTACTTTTTGTTTTGATCAACATAATTTAAGTGTGCTACGAAAGTTTAACTATAGGTTCAGGTGTGCCATGAGATAAAAAACGGTTGGAAAACACTGGTATAGCCAATGCATTTGTCTTTCCCTTTGCTGAGATTTATTTTCCCCCTACCAGCAGAAGTTCTTTGGTGGTGATTGATGGCAAGTCAATCATTCGGCTGGGTATTAATTATTATAAATTTAAATCTGCCCTTAACCCTAACCATCCCTTCAGCTTAGGCCTGATGTAAAACAGAAACTGCTTTAATGAAACAGGTCAGGATCACAGAATCTTGGGAATAGGAAGAAATTCAGGATTCATAAAATCCAGTGGTTACTAAATGCCACTTTGTAGCAAACGGAAAAAAATCAGACAATGTAATAAGTTTGATTTTATCTAAATGAATTCAATTAAAGCCCTGGCCTAATTCTGAGATTTATTTTTTTGTCTTCAGCGACATATGGCATTTGTACTTAATATCTTTTATTTAAGCTTTTCTTGGCAAAATAAAGATTAGGTTGTCCTTTTTCAGTCCTCTATTCTAGTTGTGTGTGCATTTTTTTGTCATCTTCTGATAATGTCCCCAAAGACCTACACCACAGCTTCTCTGTGATCCCTCATGTGACTATTTTCATTGCCAATTTCACACTTTATTCTCTGTTATCTGTCAGGATATGAAATCCAGCGTCTCAAGATACTGAACTTGTGCCTTGGCGCGTGGTTAAGGCCTCAGGGTAAAGAGCTTGTTTCCTCTGATTCTTTGTCACTGCCTCCATTCCGTGTCATTTCTCACAGGAAATTATTTTGACACTCTGTTTTTATAAATGAGTCCCAGCTCATTTGTGAGATTATGAGCTATAATCTGTGGTTTGTCTTGGAGTGTTTTATCTACTTTTGAGTAGAGTTCTTTCTCTCTTCCTGTTATCATTTACAAGTACCGGGTCTCCTTTTACTTCTCCTAGCTGGCTTTTATCCCACCTATCCTTCTCATGTTACATCCTATCTCCCAGGACTTCTTCTGAAATGGTTTCTGATTATGTCACGTCTCTTAAATCCAAACTTAATCTTTATAATTAGGTACAATTGGCTACAGGAATCCATGAATGCGTCTACCCATTTGAAAGCATTGACTTATTGATTATTCACTTTAGGTTGCTTCCCTGGGCTGGGGAGGGCTCAGAGCCATTTCTTATCCTGCTGCAATTCTGCTGTGGCGTGGGGCTGGGCTGATCCCTGCAGGCTGAAGTTTCCTAGGACCCTGGGTCCCCTGGCTTCCAGCGGGGCTTTTCCAATGGGAGGCATGGATGAGAGGCTGGAAAAGGGAGGAGAGAGAAGCTCCGTCCCCAATAGCCAAGTCTCTCATGTCCCATGGCCCTCATTGGAGGCCTACCCAATGCCAGGTGACCCTCAGCCCTGTTGTGATAACACCACCTCCACCCAGGTCCTCTCCGCCTGGAGCTGGAGGGCTTCTTGCTGGTGTTCAGCTTTGGGGGATGCCCCTTACCCTGGCAACCACCTCCCTACGTTAAACTGTACCCTAATACCCAGAGGGCCGTCTCTTTTCCAGGTTAGATCCTAACTGACATAAAGACAAATCCCCAGATATGAAAGTGCTGCATCACAAACCTCAGGACTTTTAAAGTGAAGGTCAAAGACGTGTCTCGTGGCCAGAGTGCTGGCTCACACCTGTAATCCTAGCACTGTGGGAAGTCGAGGTGGGAGGATCACTTGAGCTCAGAAGTTGGAGACCAGCCTGAGCAAGAATGACACCCCATCTCTACTAAAAATAGAAAAATCAGCCAGGCATCATGGTGGGCACATGTAGTCCAGCTACATGGGAGGCTGAAGCAAGAGGATTGCTTAAGCCCAGGAATTTGAGGTTGCTGTGAGCTAGACTGGACCACTGCACTCTACCTGGGTGACAGTGTGAGACTCTGCCTCAAAAAAACCCCCAACAAACAACAAAAAAGACGTCTTCATGTCTTTTCCTTAAGGCCTTTCTTCTACCTGTAGCTCTCTGAGTATGGGTAGGGTCCTTCCCTTCTACCATCTGTCTGTCTGCACATTTTAGCCTCTGGACCCTGGAATATCCCTCTGGTCACATTACATTTTTTAAAGTGACAAACAGAGTTAAGAGGCAAGGGAAAGTCACCACTTCCTGTGGTAATTGATATGTAGGCTTGAAAAACATACCCAGGCCAGTGAAAAGAATCAGCAATTATCTGGATCATTCAGGCAAACACTGACTCCCCTTATCTGACATGGGTGAGTAGTGAAAGGGATGGAGAATTGGAATTAATTATTAACATCTTCAGAATCACAGGAATTAGCTTCCTTTCCCATCAGGTGAAGGAATGGGGTCCAGGGCCCATGTTACTCATTCTCAGGGTTTGGGATTTTGGCAAAACTAGGTCACAGAACAAAATGACTTTTGCTGTTCATAGAGCTGAAGGACTTGCTGACTTTGACTCCACACACAGACAGGAAGACTACAGGTGCTGCCCCTCCAGGCGTGGAGAAGGCTGGCCATGAACCTGACTTACTGCCTCTTTCCGTGGCTCCAGACCGGGCCCTGGTTAGAAACAGGGCTATCGTCAAACTGGGTCAGTGTCTGGCTTCATGCTGTGATTTACCAAATAAAAACTATCAACTGTCTTTTTCAAGTTGCTGGTTTATCTTTAGCTTTCTCTAAATTTGTGACCCTTAAAAATTCTGAAATTAATTTGGATAGCAAGCCATATTTGAATGTGGACGTAGGGAGGCTGCCATAGTGAGGAAAGCCCTGATCTTGCAGTCAAGACATCTGAGTTTAAGTTCAGGGCTTGGCACTCACTAGCTGAATAACCAGACTCAGCCAGTTCATCATGGTGAGTCTTATATCTGTTAAAGTTAAGTACTGTGAAAGTGAAGCAGTTGGGGTGGCGCCTGTGGCTCAAAAGGGAAGGGCACCGGTCCCATATGCCAGAGGTGGTGGGTTCAAACCCAGCCTCGGCCAAACACCACAAATA
>NW_003852423.1:7280727-7287405 GCF_000181295.1 Otolemur garnettii | reverse complement strand
GGGGGAGATCGTGGACTGTCTCTTTAATTTTTGTACCTGCAGTCCTCATCCTGCCATGAAACCTGCTACAGAAAGATACTCAGTGGGGGAATGGGTAGGAAGGAGTAGGTGAATGGGTGGATATAAAAACAAAAAGAAAGTAACACAACTTGTACAAGTATAAATTAATATTATTAAAATTTTCAATGCCTTTTTTTTTTAGGGTTAGTTGTGGATCTGTGCTGATTCTCAGGCTTCTTATCTCCTTTCATTAGCCCATTGTGTTTGGGGGGGGTTTTTGAAACATGATCTTGCTGTATTGTCCAGGCTGGTCTTGAACACCTGAATTCAAGTGATTCTGCTGCTTCAGCCTCCCAAAGTGCACCCCATTGTTACACGCAATGCATTAAACAACGTGTGTGTGTGTGTGTGTGTGTGTGTGTCAGAGTGGCTAGTCAGGAGCTGCCATCGACATGGCTGCCTGGAGGACAGGACCTGAAAGCCATAGCTGGAGTGACCTTCTATTGCACAGTCTTGCCAGGCTTTCCTCTGCCTCCTCCCCCAGCTGTCCATTCCTGACTTCCCATAAGTGACACTGTTGTGGTGTCCCCAGAGTCTTTCCTGTGGTCTGCTTGTGGGGGCAGGTGCCCCTCTGAAGCCAGGACCTGTCTCAGGACGATTGGAGACAGTGAGCATGATAAAAGGGAGCGACCTTTTGGAACAGACCCCAGAAAATAACATTATGCCAAGAACAAAGCAGATGTCATTTGTGATTTAACGTGTGGTATCATGGGAACAAAAGCACTTTGTCACTGAAGCTTTGTTTTCTCAGGCCAGAAAAACTAATTATGAGGGAACAACTAGAAACACATTTACACATTTTTGCCTTTGTTCTTATCCATGTGGGACCAGAGCCTGCTGCTTCAACTGGTCACACCCTTTGAGTCCAGGAGAATAGTGGGGCGACATTCGTGTTCCCTGTGTGGGCAGGACCCAAGTTTCACTTCAGAGATGATTCTCAGATTCTATAAGGCCTTTAAAAATAGCACGGAGTATGGAAGGAGTAGGGCACAGGCCCCATATACCAGAGGTGGCGGGTTCAAACCCGGCCCCAGCTCCCCCCCAAAATAGCATGGAATCAGAAACAGATCTGGGCTTCATGAATTGATCAAACGGGCATTTGTTGGGTGCCTTCTATATGCCAGATGGAGCTCTATCTAGTCCCTGAAGATACAACGACGACAAAGAGAGGTGATCCCAGATCCTGAAGAATTTAGATTCTGGTGTTGGGAGATAGATAAACAAGTATACAAATAAATACGCAATATAAATTCTGGCAGTGATGAGTGTTGGTAACAATACATAAATAATAAAGCTTAGAAAGAAGTTGGGGAGTGACTCATTTAGCTGAGGTTGTTGTAGGTATCTCTGAGTGACACTCGAATTGAGACCTGGATGAGGTGAGGGAGTGGGCTTTGTGGCTGATAGTGGCAGGGGAAGCAGACCCTAATAGCACTGGCATGATCATGAACTTGGATGTTTGCAGAATAGCCAGGTGGTCAGGGTGCTGAGCCATGTGTGAGCAGAAGTGAGAGCACCATAGGTGAGTCTGAAGCCCAGGGCCTATCAGTTTGTAGTCACAGAATGTGGTTCAAAGTATCTAATCTCCAGGCACCATAGATTCCTTGTCATTGTTAAGGTTTTTAATAGCTGTGAACCTAACTCAATTGTGAACTAGGCTGAACTAAAAAAGAGAATTCATGTGTATACAAGAATGCCTCGGCTCGGCGCCTGTGGCTCAAGCGGCTAAGGTGCCAGCCACATACAGCTAAGGTGGCAGGTTCAAATCTGCAGCCCGGGCCCGCCAAACAACAATGATGGCTGCAACCAAAAAATGGCCAGGCATTGTGGCGGGCACCTGTGGTCCCAGCTACTTGGGAGGCTGAGGCAGAAGACTCGCTTGAGCCCAGGAGTTGGAGGTTGCTGTGAGCTGTGATGCCATGGCACTCTACCCAGGGGGATAGCTTGAGGCTCTGTCTCAAAAAAAAAAAAAAAAAGAATGCCTCCTAGAAAGCAAGGGCAAGAAAGTATCTACCAGATTTCCAGATGTATCTATTACTCTGATGTAATAGAGTAATCCAATCCAGATGTATCTATTACTCTGTCCACAGAGCAGCCCCCCGGCCCTCCCATCCCTGGAACTTACCTATTTAGCCCAAATGCCAGCTGCCCCATGGCCTAGCTCCTGGTCCTGTCCCACAGCATTGGTACACAAGAGACTCACTGCATTTCTCTGAAGACTTCACAAGACAGACAGTGAAGGAGGTTACCCTGCACACACTCCCTGGAACATTCTTCAAATCCCTTCTCCGCTCCCAAACCTTTCCAGCAGCACTTCTCATCAAAGGTCCTTCTCTTTTGCCCCAAATACTTCATCCGGTTCTCTGCTGAATCATCCCATCCCCACCAGGCTCCTCAATCTCTCAACCCTTCCATCAGGGGCAGTAACTTTCTCCCTCCTTCTACAGCTGAATAGAAATGTCCAGCATCACCTGTACCACCTTGGGAGTCAGCAAAAATTATGCTGACCTGCAGCCCCTCTCCGAGAGGGTTGATTGACTTACAATTTACAGTTGTAGTCACAGCTGTCACTGAACCTCGATTCCAAACTCCTGAGAGAGAGTATCTGACCGGCTCACCTCCTGCCACGGGGCACACCGCTGGCCCGGTCAGTTCTAGCCAGAGGAAGCTTACCTTTGTGGATGGAGGAATTTGACAAGACAATTGCTGTGAACACAGTGTTCCTTATGAGCCAGACAGATGCAGCAAGGTGACATTACATTCCTCATGTGTAAACCAGAGGTGACAATACATCCCCCCCCACCCCTAGCACTGTTGTGCTAACTGAGCAGAATACCATCTGAGAGAAAGTATTCCCCGCATCTTGCACTCAATAGCTCTTCTCGGGAAACCAACAAACTGCAAAAAAGCCTCTCCTTTGATTTTTCAAAATAATCCCAGCCCAGTTCTAGACTGTGTATATAAAAAGTTCATCTGACAAATATGGTCTCTATAGATATATTTTACATGTATAGAGAAATTGTGACGCAAAGTGTCTCGATCTTGTTCTATCTCTCCTGCCCTTTCTCCTCGGGCTGTGAAGATTTTAGTGTCGTCTAATAAGATGGTCCCCCTCCACCTCCTGGTCCATCTCCTCCTCTGCCCGCTGTCCAGGGCCCTAAACGACAGGATTGCAGGTAATCCAGTGGGGGACAAACAGATAAGGAAAGATAGCAAGTGCTTAAAAAAGGAGAGGCAAGAGTGAGTTATAGGAAGAGAAGCTTAGGGGCCTGCTTGGTGGGGAGGGAATAAGAAGAAGAAAATACAGAAAGCGCATTTGCCATGGGCTATGTGATCAGATCCTCCCTAATGATGTCTGAGAGATGCCGGTAAGATTGGAGTTACTTCTAATTACCTTTGACTGCTGGAATCAGTCTGCAACTCCCTCCTGAGACTGAGCCAGGTGAGTGCCTGGCTTTTATTCTGTCTGCATATAAATTTACCATAGTATATCAAAGTAAAAGACTATATAGAAATATCTAATTGCATATAATGTTATACTTAATACATAACGTATAATATGTTATACATAATTATATATGGGTGTTATATGATATATAATAATATACTTCATAGATATATATAAAAACTTCTTGTGCAGAAAATTACCATGTTTGGAAGATGCGAGGTTTAAATTCTTAAACTTATGAAGCACGATGAGGCTGAGATGGTTGGAACATAAAGACAGTACCCAGCAGTGTATGGGACTGAGTATAGGAGGAGACTTAAGCTCTATCTAGGGTAATAGAGGCAAACTTAATTTACAAAATGATAAACCAACTGCTGTTTTCTAGGTATGAAGGATATTAACAAAAATTGTGGAGATTTCTCTGACATTTAGACAAATAATCTTTTGTGCATGAAAAGCAAGTTTCCTTTAGGGAGTTTCTAAATAATAATTTTACTTTCCTTCCATGCAAACAGAAGTCTTTACTGATGTAGCATTCAGTACAAGAAAGCCTTCCAAATCACCCAGGCATCCTTCCACAAATCATCTTTGATGAAAAATTAAACAGAGACTAAAAGACTTCCTGCTTCATAGCTAATGAACACACAGAAACACATTTACCAGAGGTGAATCGGATTGAATATTTGCACCTAGAATTCCTTTAAAATGAAATAATGTGCACTTTTCACTATTCTGATGATGAAATAAATTGGTACTATTGAATGCTGCATAGAAAATAATGAGGTTGATCTGGACATATTGACGTGCAATCATATTTATTATTGGGGTGAGTGTGTATGTCGTAAAGCACTTCACAGAGGGAAAGGAATCCAGGGTGACAAACACAAAAGCCTAAAGACATCAACAGAGATTGAATATGTGAAAAGCTAGTTACTTGTCAATAAGCACCATGCAGTTCATGTTTCAGGAAAGTACTATGTAGCTACGCAACCTTTCAGATCGTTGTGTGGGTCAAACAAAACTCTATCCTGGTGTTTTGTAAGCAAGTGTTTTGAGAAACCAAACTCTGTACGTGTGTATTTCCTTGCATTTGTAGTACACGTGTGCGTTTCTATGTGGAATGTAAAATACCTAGAAAGATAAATACATAAACTATTATTGGTGCTTATACTTATCTTTGAGAAACCAAACCAAAGGAGATTGGGGATTTGAGTCCAGGAGAATAGTCGGGCGACATCCACGTTCCCTGCGCTGGCAGGACCCGTTTCACAGATGTTCTTCAGAGATGATTTTCAGATTCTATAAGGCCTTTAAAAACAGCATGGAATTGGAAAGAGATCTGGGCTTCATGAATTGATCAAATGGACACGTGTTGGGTGCCTTCTATACACCAAATGTAGCCCTAGTCAGTTCCCTGAAGATACAGTGACGAACATAGTTGTTTGTCCCTGAACAAACATAGTTTGTTTCCGACTGAACAAACTATGTTCAGTGGGAACTTTTAGGTTCTTTCTATTACTCTGTTTTACTTTTACAATGGTGATGTGGCCACATGTTAATGAATAATTGTGCTTCATAAAAATTCAAATGTAACTCATAAAGTTTGTGGATATTTGGAAAATAATAAAAAGGATATATTAAAAAATCACTCATGATCTCGTTACTGATTATTGCCTTAGTCTTCTTGTGCTGCTATCACAAAATATCTTAGACTGTGGTTTGAACAACAAGGGTTCATTTCTCACAGTTCTGGAGGCCAGGAAGTTCAAGACCAAGGTCTCAGCATGGTCTGGTTCTGGGGATGGCCCTCTTCTAGGATTGCAGATGGCTGTCTTCTTGCTGCAGCTCCATATGGTGAAGAGAACAAGAGCTCTCGTGTCTTGTCCTCTTCTTACAGGACACCAATTCTATCATGGGCGCTCCACCCTCATAAACTCATCTAAGCCCTAACCCTGAATACCACCACATTGGGGATTGAGACTTCAACATAGGAATTGGGTTCCTTTGGGTGGAGACTCAAGCATTTAACCCATAACCATCTTTTATGGTATATTTCCTTCCAGTCTTTTTCCCCCTAAATGTATTTGAAATAGTTTGTACTCCATTTACAGTTTTATACAGTTTTTTGCCCTAGCATAATTTTTTCTTTATCATTTTACCAAGTAGATTATTACTTTGAGATAGATTCATGTAGGTGGAATTAGTGGCTCAAAGAGAATAGACTTATAAATATTTTTGTGCATATTGTTAATTAGCTTTCCAGAAAGCTTGAACCAATTTACAGTTCTGCCAACAGTATGTAAAAGCACTTCATGAGTACAATTCATGTTGTACTCTTGATAACACGGAGAATTATCAATTTAAAAACCATAAAAAATGCCATCCAATTTTTCAAAACTTTTTATTGAAGTATAGAGATACATACAGAAAAGTGTTGTTGAGTTATCACAAAGCAAACACACACCCAAGCAGTCAGCGTCCAGTCCAGAACAAGATAGAGAATAATTCACCATCCTCAGAAGTCCCCTCCTGTCCACTCCTGTCACTCAAGGATAACCAGTGTTCTGACTTCTAACAACAATAGATTAGTCAATTTGTTTTCCTCATTTTGGTATGCTATTCCATTTTAGAAACACAGTATGTCACAAGGTACTTATCCATTCTGCTGTTAATGGACATTTGGAAAGTCTTCAATTTTGGATTTAAATATTTTTGTACATTTCTTTTCATAACCGTATGTATAAAGTGGAAATTCTAGGCCATAGGGCTTTCCTATATTCAGCTTCACTAGATACTACTAAATAGTAATTTCCAAAATGATTGTTTCAATTTAGACTCTCTCAGGAGTGGATAAGAATTCTACAATAGTTTCCCCAATTTTGGTATTGTCAGTCTTTTTCATTTCAGCAAGTCTGCAGGGCTGTGTAGTGGGAAATCGTTATGGCCTTAATTTGCATTTCTTGATGGCTAATGAAATTGAAGAACTTTTCAAATGTTTACTGGCCATATGGAGATCTCTTCCTTTGTAAATTGTTTGTAAAAATATTTTGCCCACTTTTATAGATTTGAATTCTTTGGCAGATGTCCAATATCTTCTTCTACTTTTGGGGTTGCCTTCTAATTTTTTTTTTTTGAGACAGAGCCTCAAGCTGTCCCCCTGGGCAGAGTGC
>NW_003852423.1:7242296-7280704 GCF_000181295.1 Otolemur garnettii | reverse complement strand
TGCCTCCGCCTCCCAAGTAGCTGGGACCACAGGCGCCCGCCACAACGCCCGGCTATTTTTTGGTTGCAGCCGTCATTGTTGTTTGGCGTGTCCGGGCTGGGGATTCGAACCTGCCACCTTAGGTGTATGTGGCTGGCACCTTAGCCGGTTGAGCTATAGGCGCCGAGCCTGCCTTCTTATTTTTAATGGTGCTTTTGGTCTTTTTTTTTTGAGACGGAGTCTCACCTTATCACCCTGGGTAGAGTGCTGTGGTGTCATAGCTCATAGCAACCTCAAACTCTTGGGCTCAAGCAATCCTCTAGCTTCAGCCTCCCAAGTAGCTGGGACTGCTACAACGCCCAGCTATTTTTAGAGACACGTCTCTTGCTCAGGCTGGTCTCCAACTCCTGTGAGCTCCAGCAGCCAGCCACCTCAGTCTCCCAGAGTGCTAGGATTGCACGCCTGAGCTGCCATGCCTGACCCTTAATGGTGTTTTTAGATAAAGATACACATTTTAATAGAATCCAGTTTATCTATTTTTTTCACTGTGTGGTTAATGCTGTTGTGTCCCTTAAAAATAACATGTCAACGTCAAGATCCGGAACATATTTTCTTCTTGTTAAGTTTGCATTCTTTGATGCTTAGTGAAATTGGATTTTCTTTTTTGAAGAAATTGGGGAGGGTTGTAAATTTATTGTCAGTTTTTGTCTATTATAGGCATTATTTTGTTAAACATATTGAAAGTGGTTCAGAGAGGCCTGAGTTCTAGATATTTTTATGCATTTTGCTAATTAGCTTTCCAGAACATTTGAATCAATTTACAGTTCTCTGCAACAGTACTTATTTTCTATAAAACAAGTTTTTCTCATTGATTTCTACAAAATGTTTACATAGCAAGGAAAACAATCACATATTTGGTGCTAGATATTTTTTGTAACTTGTTTTGTAATTACTTATAATGGCTATTAATGTAGTCAAATATTTTCTTCTCATAAATTCTGCAAATGATTTTTAGACTTTATTCTGGGTTTAAAATGTCCCTTCTTTTCCAGCTATTAGAAACAATATAATACCTTCTCGTCGTTGTGGGTTTTTTTGTTGTTGTTTGTTTTGAGACAGAATCTCACTTTGTTGCCCTCAGTAGAATGTGTGGTGTTGTAGCTCACAGCAACCTCAAACTCCTGGGCTCAAGTGATTTTCTTGCCTCAGCCTGCTAAGTAGCTGGGACTCCAGGCTCCTGCCACAACTCCTGGCTATTTTTAAAAGGTGGGATCTTGCTCTTGTTCAGGCAGGTCTCACTTCCTGAGCTCAAGCAATCCACCTGCCTTGGCTCCCAGAGTGCTAGGAATACAGGCATGAGCCCCGGCACCCGACATTGGTGTTTTGTTTTTATTTTGTTTATTTTTCTTTCTATTTAGCTCTTTGCTTCATGTAGGACTTATTTGAATGATGTTGTAAAATGAGAATCTACACTGATTTATTTCCTCCTACTACCTAGGTCAGCAATTTTTTTATAAAGATAGGGTTTTGCTATTGCTCAGGCTTGTCTTAAACTTCTGGGTTCAAGGGATCCTCCTGACTTGGCCTCATAAAGTTCTGGGACTATAAGTATGAGCCTCTGTACTCAGCCGAAAAGTATTTTTTAGACCTCTTTATTTCTTCAAAGCTTTCTCTCTCTCTCTCTCTCTCTCTCTGGATATAGATACACGTATATATGCCACAATGACAAAAATTTGGATATTATTGAGTTGACGATTGACCCTTGTCAAATGCTCATGAACAGAGGTTCCTTCCCAGACAGAGGGAAGGCAGTGATTCTCTGTATTCCCAGCATTTTCCACTTTAGAGTCCCTGAGCAGATCAATAGAATGTATACCAACTAATGAGGAGATTTCTGGAAATTTCTGTCCTGGAGTTCCCAGCCAATTACAGGACCCAGAATTGTCACCATTAATATTTAAGCTAGAGTGGACAACTGCAACCAGTCAGCATTCATGGCAAGGAGTGGGATCAGACTTGAACAGAGCAGCAAAAATCCAAGCCAACTTGCTTAGGCCCATTCCAGTCCACCAGAAGTGGACAAACCTTGCAATAATTCAACCCACATTTTATACAGTTGAAATCTTTGCGCCTCACTCCCCACTTATTAGGCTATGGCAGCATGTTACCTACATATTCTCATACATTTGACTTCAAATGGCTGGGTTGCATGGCCTTCACACCTCCAAATAGTAAACCCACAGATACAAATGATATTCTGTATTTGCATTAGGGAGAAATAAATAAAAATATTTACTCCTCATTGTACCATAGCTGATTCTAAATTTCTTGCTCTGGAAAATTCATCTGAACACTTGTGTGAGTCATGAGAATACCTGCATAGGACTTGGCTCTATGAGCTGAGGTAGGGTAGCAGCTACTAGCCCTTGACCTCCTCAAGTTTCAGCTCAACTCTTCACTGTGCTTTACACAGCTGCTTGCTACGCTCATTACCTCCTCTAATGAGCCAGATACAAAGCTAGGATCCCCCGACCTGTGCAGCTTTGCAAAAAGATAGCAGGGACAGGTGGGGAAGGGAGTCAACTGCTTTGACCAGTTGAGAGGCCTCAGCAAGACCCCTATTGTGGATATTTTTTCAGGTTCTACAGTTCTCAACATCCACTATTAGAAATTAATTACTTTTGTGCTAAATACTGCTGTTTATCTTCAGATATCATTTAGTAGGCAAATTGGTTTTGAAGGTGTAAAGTCATTAACACCCTACTTGTAAACAGTTTCTCAAAATTGAAGTAACTGTCACAATGTGAAAGCTCCAGCTCCAGAGGATGGAGAAGTCCTCTGAAAAGAGGGAGGGGCAAGAACAGGGACAGACATGCAGAAGAGAAATGGACAATTTTGTGTTATTGCCAGTCATGGGTCTTAGGCATAGAACCTTGACACTATATAAACCATATATATGTTTATGGGTGTTGTTTCAAGATATATTACACTTTCAGTTAACATCGTAAATAGAATTCTAAAATTTTTTCTCTTTCCTTGTTTTAATCCCTCCACTATCAAGGTTTTATTGACTGCTGCTAAAAATCTTTTATATTTGAGAAGACTAATGTGTTATTAGTAGTTAAGGTACCCCAGAAAAATAGAACCAATTGGATGTATGTATTATATTCGGAAAAGGGGATTTATTTTAAGTGATTGGCTCATCAATTGAGGCTGGAGACCCAAGAAGAAGGGCTGCTATAGTCATCTCTGAAGGCTGGTAGCAGAATCCTTGTTTGGGGTCAGTCTTCATTCTATTAAGGCTTTCTACTGAGTGGATGAGGCTCACTTACCTTATGGAGGGTAATATGTTTTATCCAAAGTCTCCCGACTTATATGTTAATCTCATCCACAAAACACATCTTCACACATATATCCAAAATGTTTGACGAAATATGGCCCAGCCAAGTTGACACGTAAAATTAAATAGCACAACTAATTTCCAAAGTCCTTCTCAATTTTCAAATTTAATAGAATGCAAAACCAATTAAAATTAAAAAGTGCTAAGCTTGCCTGAGTTAGGGATGGTGGTAAAGTCCAAACTCATTCATTAACTTGGTAAAATGATACTATTTACCATAAATTCAGAACCATCTGTATCCCTAGTTGTTAGACTAGCAGTCCTCAAATTTTTTGGATCCAGGACCTCTTTTTATTTTAAGAAGCATTAAGGACTTCAAAGAACTTTTGATGATGCCACTTCTATAATAAAACTATTAATAATAAATGTTAAAATGTTTACTAATTCATATAAAAAACAAACTCAGTAAATGTTAACACAAACATTTTTATGTTCAGTCACTATATTCCCCCTAACCCTAACCCCTTGGTTCTACTGAAAAGATTGGCATTATTTTAAGTTTTTGGAAATTCAACTTAATGGAGAGCAACCGTATTTTTGCATCTGTTTCTTCATTCAATTCGTTACTATCTATCTGTTGTTTTGTATGAAGTATATGGGAACAATTTGGCTTTGTATAGATGTGTAGCTGGAAAAGGAGAAATATTTTATTAGCCTTTTCACATATTGGATTTTACTCTTGTCTACTATATCCTGCCAAATACTCATTGTTCACCGTTACACGTTGTCTGGAGAGCACGCTGCAGAACCCCTGATGTGGTCCTGTGCACAAAAGGAGGAGCAGAATGGCGGGGAGCATCTCTGAAGAAGCAAGTGGAGGATGTTTCCCACATCCTCCTTAGAAGTTGTTAGAAGATTAGAAAGGATAAGTAAGGCCAGGCGTGGTGGCTCATGCCTATAACCCTAGCACTCTGTGAGGCCGATGCAGGTAGACTGCCTGAGCTCACAGGTTCGAGATCAGACTGAGCCAGAGCCAGGCCTCATCTCTAAAAATAGCTGAGTGTTGTTGTGGGCACCTGTAGTCCCAGCTTCTTGGGAGGCTAAGGCAAGAGAATTGCTTAAGCCCAAGAGTTTGAGGTTGCTGTGAGCTGTGAAACCACAGCACTCTACCGAGGGCAACAAAGCAAGACTCCATCTTAAATGAATAAATACACACATACATAAATACATAAATAAATATTAAAAAGATGGGTTTTCAAAAGACTTGTCTCATTGTGGGTGATCAGTGAATGTCCCTTACATTGACTGTGCACTCCAGAGTGCTCTTTGACTCCTCCTGACCTTTTCACTTCCACCAGATGCTCTACTCAGATTCCATGATCTATTCACCAGGAACTTGACTTTGAATTTGGCCTCATTGTCTGGCTTGAGGAGTGTCTTCCAGACTCAAGGTCAGAGAACTACTGTGCTGATCTCAAGCTTGCCCAGCTTGGGCCCCTGAACATTTTCTTCTCAATTGAGTCACTTTGAATCTGATGTGCTGACAGTCTCTTTGGTTCTAGAATTTTTTTTTCTTTTGGTAAAATTAGTGACTCAGCAATTGCAGAACAAGTATCTTTAGAACTTTCTCTTTTGAAAAAAAAAGTTCTAAGTATAAATATTTTCTATATTTTACCCTCCAAATGACTAAACAAATACCTACTATATGACATCTTTGGGAATGTAGAAAAAAGTCTATTTCAACGGGAAATATGGATTGCCTAGGGCATATGCTTCTAAGTTATCAGATCCTAGCTGTGTGCACGGTCTTTGGGCCTGTTTATCACCTTTGTAACTGTAGATTATCTGACAGATATATAAATTCCATCCTGTCAGGTAGAATTAAATTCCTCCTGTGGAAAAAAAAAACAGTTTTGTCTTTATTGTACTTAATCCGTAAAATAATTAATGTTTCTCATGTAAATTGGGGTTTCTATCATTTGCAGCCAAAAGCCTCTTAAGTGACATATTCCCCAGTGAATCAGGATTATTTGTACTGACCTGCCTGCCCCCTAGGGTTGTTGGATGAAAACCCTTTGAAAGGAGTTTGCTGAAACATGTTCTAAATGATGACACACAGGCCCTCAGGTGACTGGGTGCTTAAATATCTGCCTCTTCGAGCCCAAAAACTAGAAAAGGTTTTCATTCATATATACTCACTCTGAGCTTTAACATAGTTGCAGTTTTTATTTTTCGTACTAATTTACAGAACCAGGTCTCACTCACCTATCAGTCTCAAACTGGAAAAGTGGCTGTTGGAATTCAAGGAAAAATAGTTGAGTAGAAAAGCCTTTAGTGAATGGAAGATTAATAACACAGTGATCAGAACTATAAGGTTTAACTTACTGCCCTTGCATTTCATTGCCAACATGTCATCTGTTGATCATTTGTTTCCGTCCTGCAGGTGGTTGAGTCTGGGGCTCACCACCGAGCCGAGTGCTAGTTTCCAGCAAAATATCCGAGATCCTTCTGTCATCTCTGATGAATATTACTTAGTTCCAGTTTGGGCAAGCTCTCACTACATATGCAAGTGACCATTTATAAATTTGCCTTTGATGATTACCGTTACTGTAGAACTTCTTTCCAACTATGGGAAACCCTGGGCCACCCAAATTTGTTATTTAGCAGCTTGAAAACTGTAGTGTGTGACGTAAACTGGGGCACCTTTCAGGGTTTTCAAGAGTGAAAATGTTTTTGAATAACATTTTGTGTTCTTTGAATTTAACTTTATTAAGAGACTAGACTACGTGGAGAATAGAATTTACTAGGGATATGTGTGTATACAGGAAAATATTGGTGTATAAAAACTTTGTAAGGAAGCAGTAAAGATTTTAGTGCATGTTCTACTGTACCTGAAATTTGAAGAGCAAACTTGTATTGATAAAAATCTAAAGTGGCTTTTTCTCTAAGACTCTGCAAGACATCAACAGTGTCAGACAGAGTCATGAGATAACGACGCAGGCATGGACGAGTGTTGGTGGTTCCAATGGTGACATGAGACACAGATCAGGAGAGAAGAAGGGTGGATATCATGGTAACTGAGAGGCCTTTGCTATAAACACACATGAAACACCCAGAATCAGAAGAAGGAACTTTGAGGGGGTCCTGACAACCCAGCATTGTGTATTGTGGGAGAGTCAGAGAAATACTGTTTCCCAACTGACTTGGGATCCAGTTTTACCCCTGGGAATGTGGAGCCTGGGGAAATAAGGATGAGACTTTCATAAGATTACTGACATCCCTAATCATCCCTAAACAATACTCCAAAAACTCTTAGTAAATTAGGTCAGCTCCACAGTGCAGAGGAACCAAAATCTCAAATACTGCTGATTAGAGCATAAATTTGCAAAGATAAAACAACTTAGTAGAGGATAATTTGGCTTTTAAAACGTCTGAGGAAAAACAATCCTTCCTGCATCTTCCCACTCCCACATTTCCCAAATACCTTAGTCATCCTCTGCTTATGAAAGGAATGTGAGCACTAAGGGGTGTTTAGTTTGCTCTTGTGTAAAAATAACTATCTGCTAAGCATGTGCCTTGTACCTGGCATTGTGCTAGAAGCCATATAGTTCCAACGACTCTTACACCATACGTACCTATCAATCAGTTCTTATGATTTATTTATTTATTTCGGGACAGTGTCTCACTCTGTCATGCTGGGTAGAGTGCCGTAGCATCATAGCTCACAGCAACCTCAAACTCTTGGGCTCAAGAGATCATCTTGTTTCAGTTTTTCTATTTTTGGTAGAGACTGGGCGATTGCTTTTGCTCAGGCTAGTCTTGGACTTCTGAGGTCAAGCAATCCACCTGCTGCAGCCTTCCAGATTGCTAGGATTACAAGTGTGAGCCACCTTCCCTGGCCTGGTTCTTACAATCTAATCAAGAGGAAACCACACTGAACAAGCAGGTAATGGCGGGGCTGGGTATGCAGAGATTATATACTGACTGTCCAAGCACAAAATGGCAAGTGTAGGAAAACCTTCCTTTCATCCTTCCCTACCTCTATCCATCTGTTCTTTTAACAAATGTTTATTAAACCCTTAATGTGTTTGAAGCTCTGCACTATGTCCTAGGGATAAAGGATTAGCCAAAAACCCTGACAGTCCAACATCTTGACATAAGGGAGACAGATCAGTAAGCATACACATAAACATAAAATCTTAATTTTGGTAAAATGAGGAAGGAAAACAGCATAACACTATGAGACCACATAACTTGACGATGAGATCCAAGTCTAGTTTGTCTCCAAATTCCCTGTTCCTCTTACCTTTGTCTCCTGCAAAGTAGCCAAAAATCCCACCCTAAAGCTGATCTTGCTCATCCTGCTTCTACAGGGTCCTTTTCTCCTCTGAAGCTGTCAGGATTGGTCCCTGTACTTGCATCACAGTTGTCACTGCTGTTCTGCAGCAACACGATGGCAGACTTCAGATTCCGAAAGCCCCAGTTTTGAACTTATTTTGTTACTTTCTACCTCTGTGACAGGGGGCAAGCCATTAGATCTCTCAGAGGCCCAGTTTTCTCAACTATAAAATAAGAACGATGATACAGATCAAGGGCGTGGAATATGATACTTATTAATATGCAGCTGTTATTATAATATTATTTACAACTGAGCATGTTATTGCCTATAAATATGGACTCGTTACTCCCTGGAAATTGGGTATTTTCTCCAGATTTAGACTGTATCTCAGGTCTAAATTAGAATTTTATACTTTATGTTTACAAAATCTTTTCTGAGATAAGAAATGTATGTTCGAAGAGAGAAAAGCAGTAGAAATATATATTCGCTAAAGAAAAAGACAGGCTCTTTGGTGTTTGTGTTTGTAGAGCCATCATTTTCTGTTCAGAAACCCATTTGAGTAAGAAGCTTCCATCTAAAGCACTTGAGCTGCGTGTTTTGGCAGCTGCAAAGGGAGTGGTGTTAGACTCTTAAACACTCTGTTTTCTGGAAAGCTAGAGTCAGGGCTTTTGTTCCTGGAAGCGTGACGTTAGATTGTCCATTCACATCCAGTAAGTCTATTATCCACTGATCAGAACACATCACAACACTCTGCAGATATTTGGGTGTTGGTTTCATTGCATCCTTGGCTCTGAGCTACCACTTTTTTTGACACCTCAGCTTTATTCAGAAGAGTAGCTTGTTGCCAATGGATCTGCATAATTCTGATCAGTTCTTTGGAAGTAGGCCCCGGGAGTGCAAGTGACCTGTCCCCCTGAATGGTCAATGGAGCCCTACACCTCTCAAGCTGGAGGCTCGGGAGCATGGAGGGGACAGTGTTTGGACTCCTGGTCCTGTTCAGTCACTTACTAGCTGTGCAATTTGAGCTTCTCACTGACCTCTCTGAACATGAGCTTCTTTGTCTTGGTTTCCTGCACCTGGCCCTCAGCAAGTGATGTTTTAAGTGTTTCAGGTAATACCACTATGGCTTAGGCATTACCGTGTTTCCCCTAAAATAAAACACTGTCGCATATTTATTTTTCTCAAGAAGACACACTAGGGCATATTTTCAGGGGATGTTTTATTTTTATTAAGTATAATATAACCATCTACATTTATTCAAATACACTTAGGTCATCTTCTTCTGGAACCTGATAGGGGGAGCTGACCTTGTTGGTGGGGCTGGTGCTAGTGATGCGTGAACTCCTTTCCCCTAGCCGTTCACACATGTGCAGTAGGATGCCTGAGACTATATCTGGGTGAGTGCGAATGGCTAGGAGAAAGGAGCTGTGGCAGATAAAAGGTATTCCAGTCTTCCCTACAGCGCACAGAAATACAGTGTATCTGCATAGCCACGCCCATCACTAGGCAGTGTATCTGCATAACCATGCCCATCACTAGGTCTTATTATGATGGTAGGGTTTATATTTAACAAATGCATAGAAATCCTGCTAAGGCTTATTTTGGGGGTAGGTCTTATTTTCAGGGAAACACAGTAGTTTTCCCATTTTCATATGGGAAGATTGAGTGAGATTCAGAGGGATGAAGGCTCAAGGCCACATATTTGGTTGGCAGTGCTCCCAGTATTTAAACCAGTTCCTCAATTCTAACACGATTAACATATTGGGACATATAATTCTCTGGAGGAGGCATCCTGTGCATTGTTTGCTGACAATGTGAAGCCTTCCTTTTTCCAATATGAACGTTGTAGGTTACTTATTTATTTATTTGTTATTTTGGTAGAGGGGGACAAAGTCTCACTCTGTTGCCCCAGGACATATTGCCATGGTGTCAGTCTAGTTTATAGCAACCTCCAACTCCTGGGTTCAGGCAATCTTCCTTCCTCAGCCTCCCAAGGAGCCCACCACAATGCCTGACTAAATTTTCTATTTTTAGGAGAGACGGGGCCTTGCTCTTGCTGAGGCTGGTCTGGACACTTGGGCTCAGGTGGCCCTCCTGCCTTGACTTTGCAAAGTGCTAGAGAGCCACTGCCTGGCCATCACGGGATGTTTAGCAGCATCCTGACTTCTACCAGTATATGCCAATAGCCTCTCCTGTCCCCAGCCCACTCGCATTCTGGTTGTAACAACCAAAATAGTCTCCAGGGATTGCCTGGTGTCTCCTAGGGATGAAAATGGTCCTTTGCCACATCAGGCGGAGAACCACTGATTCATGCCAGGTCTTCCTTGCTCCAAAGCCCATCGTCATCTGCCCCTTCATGTTGTCATTCATACATCCCACATGATTCCTCTGTTTTAAAAAAGAAATTCAAACAAACTTAATTTTTCCTCCTTTCCTCCTTTAAAAAAGACAATCATATATTATTGCTAGAAATTGATTTAACTTAATTGTGAAGTCAGTAAATCTTGTTGTTAGTTATATAGTTCCTCTCTTGTGACCTTTTTATCTTTTAGTGGTTCCCACTTTGTCTTCCTCTCACTGGCCCATCAGGTGCCCACTGACTTCATGGTCTCATTTCCTCCATCATAATCCTCTTTCCACATCAGGGGCAACACTCTCTGTGCACACATGGCCGAGTTCCCTGTCTCCCCTCTGTGGAATATCTCTGTGTATTTGCTGACCATATGGGGTCGTCTTTCCTCCAACATGAGCGCTGTTTGAAAATGGTGTATCTTTTTCCATCAGCAAAGGCAACAATAGACTTATTTTCTTGCTTATTACTAAAATATGGACAAGTCCTGGCCAGGTGTGGTGGCTCACGCCTGTGAGCCTAGCACTCTGGGAGGCCAAGGTGGGTGGCTGCCTTGACCTCAGAAGTTTCAGACCAGCCTGAGCAAGAGTGAGACCCCCCCATCTCTGCTAAAAATTAGAAAAACTAGCTGAGCACTGTGGTGGGTGCTTGTAGTCCCAGCTACTTAGGAGGCTGAGGCAGGAAGATCAGTTGAACCTAGGAGTCTGAGGTTGCTGTGAGCTAGGCTGAGGCCACGGCACTCCAGCCTGAGGCCACGGCACTCTAGCCTATGGCAATAGAGTGAGACTCTGTATAAAAAAAGAAGAAAAAATATGAGCAAGTGCTTAAAAACACAGGACCCCTTGATTTACATTTTTTATGATGATTAGTGACAATTAGAGGGGAGGGAAGGAGAATTGACAAGATGGGTGTGAGAATAACATGTGCTGTTGAAGATTCAGGCTCCCATAAAAAAATTGTAAATGATCTGCATTGACCTATATGCTAGCAAATGGACATTGTAGCTAGTCCCTAGGGTGATGCCCTGTAAGTGAAAAATACACATCAGATTTCAAAGACTTAGTGTAAAAAGACTATAAATGTTTTATTGATATGTTTTAATTGGTTACATGTTGAAATGACAACACTTTGGATAAATCGTATTAAATAGTATATGTTATTAATAATAAAGACAAAAGCCATAGTGAATACATGGTCTCATGGCTATTTGACTGGAGCCAGGCCTCACTGCCAGGCCAGCAGCACCTGTGAGCAGCCTTAGAAAGGTTTCTATGCCAGCCCCTCAGTCTAGCTACACACATTTCCTAACAAAACATTGCTTCATTTCCTAAAATAAGTCATGTGGGTCCTGCTATGAATTTACTAGGACTGTACAGAGATCCCTGAAAATTCACTTGCTCAGCCTGCTCTTAAGAAGAAAAGAATGAATTGCATATTTCCAGAGGGTCAGCATGCAGATCATGCTGCCCTTGGAGTAGAAAGAAGATGTGTAGGGAAGAGTTGAAGGCAGGACTGAGATCAAAGTCCTTAGAAAGGT
The DNA here is from genome assembly GCF_000181295.1 of Otolemur garnettii. NCBI lineage: Eukaryota > Metazoa > Chordata > Mammalia > Primates > Galagidae > Otolemur > Otolemur garnettii. The sequence goes on along the minus strand of NW_003852423.1, from coordinate 7,269,159 downwards.
CTGACTGCAAGGTTAGCCCTTGGTTGGCATCTGGGAACTCGGATGTTGAAGGGTTCCCACAATTCCCTAAGCGGTCCGAGGAGCCTGAAGTGTTTGTGCAGACTGTTGTGGTTCATGCTGAATACTTGCCTTCCTTCTACATTTGCTAATTGAACTCCAGTTTTTTGTTTTGTTCTGTTTTTTCCAGATATAAAGAGGCCCACGGTCTGAACCTGTCATGGCGGAAATTTTATATTGGCCAATCACTGCTTTAAATAGGAATGGGCAGGTGCCTCAGTTCTGACCAGTGATACCTGAAGGTAAATTGGCTGGGGCCCTGTGGGAGAGGCATTTTCCCTTATAGAATGTGCTGGAGGAAGGGATATTCTTTTTTGCCTCTACACATGCTTGTTTTTGGAACATGATATTGACAACTGCTGCATCTGTATCACAACCAGACCAAGGAGGAGCCTTCCTGGTAAATTGGCAGCACAGGAACAACCTGGGTTTTTTTGCTGATGTGTTTGAGCTACTGAATAAACCCAGGCTGATGTCTGATTCAATCTGACTATGTGAGATAATAGATCTTCTTGTTTAAGTAGTTTTGTTTGTTTGTTTGTTTGTTTAGAGACAGAGTCTCATTTTGTTGTCCTCGGTAGAGTGCTGTGGCATCATAGCTCACAGCAATCTCCAGCTCTTGGGCTTAGGTGATTCTCTTGCCTCAGCCTCCCAAGTAGCTGGGACTACAGGTGCCTGCCACAACTCCCGGCTATTTTTTGTTGCAGTTTGGCTGGGGCCAGGTTTGAACCCGCCATTCTTGGTATATGGGGCCAGTGCCCTACCCACTAAGCCACAGGCACCGCCCTTGTTTAAGTAGTTTTCCATTGAATTTCTCTTATTTGCAGCCAAAGTATCCTAGCAGACAGCAGGAATATAATTCTACTACCTTGTCAAATGAACTTAGATTGTAGTCTTGAGGAAAATATATGTATGTGTCTGTGAGCTTAGAATCCAGAAAGGAATATTTAAAATAGGTCCCCAAATGAATATAATATGAGCCTTTCTAAGTCCCATGAGCGACCACAACATATGCTGGTATGTATGTATTATGTAAGTTATTTTATCACGTATGTTATTCTGAGATCATGTTATTCAGGATACAATTTATTCCAAAGCCCTCAGCAGAGCTTTTTTTTTTTTTTTTTTTTTGACAGCAGAGCTATCTTTCTGTCTCATTGTCAAGAACTGGGGCACGCCCATTCACACTCACAGCAGCACTGACAAAGGCAAACAGCCACCCCGGCAGACCGAGGCCCTGGAAGACGTCCAGACGGAGCTCGTAAAGCTGAGTGAGGTCTTTTCTGGTCTACTTCTCACCCTGAGGGGAGTGTGAACATCAAGAGTCCCCTGGACTCAAGTTCCCTAAAAGACTGCCTGCCTGGGGTTCAAGCTCACTGTAGCCTTCAGCTGTTAGACATAAATGGTCAGTCCAGTGAAGAATGTTCAGCCTCTCAGAGCTCAGGCTCTTTTTAGCGTGAAGATTTGTTACGATTTTCTATTTCCTCTTTGTCAGAAGGAGATTCTTCAGGTACCATCCTATTCAAGGAATAAGTGATTCACCCAACAGGATAAACAAGCAGGTTTTCTGACTCTTATTTGTTCATTATATAATTATTATACATTTCCCTTAGAAATGTGGTTCTGGTCAGGCACGGCTGGCATCTGTGATCCCAGCACTCTGGGAGGCTGAGGCAGTTGGACTGCTTGAGCTCAGGAGTTTGAGACCAACCTGAGCAAGAGGGAGACCCGGTCTCTAAAATAGCTGGGCGTGGCTCGGTGCCTGTAACTCAGCAGCTAGGGCGCCAGTCACATACCCTGGAGCTAATGAGTTCGAGCCCAGCCTGGGCCTGCCAAACAACAATGACAACTACAACCAAAAAAAATAGCTGGGCGTTGTGGTGGGTGCCTGTAGTCCCAGCTACTCGGGAGGCTGAGGCAAGAGAATCGCTTAAGCCCAAGAGCTTGAGGTTGCTGTGAGCTGTGATGCCATAGCACTCTACGGGGGGCTACAGAGTAAGATTCTGCTCAAAACAAAACAAAACAAATAAAATAAAATAGCTGGGCATTGTGGCAGGCATCTGTAGTCCCAGCTACTTCAGAGGCTGAGGCAAGAGGATCACTTGAGCCCAAGAGTTAGAGGTTGCTGTGAGCTATGATGCCACAGTACTCTACTTAGGATCACAAAGAGAGACTCTGTCTTAACAACAACAACAACAACAACAAAAACGTGGCTCTGTAATGTGGGAGAGAATGAACAGTGACACCAATTATCATAAAGCTTGAGGAAAGTGAGATTTACTTATTTGTTTATTTATTTATTTAGACAGAGGCTCACTCTGTCACCCTGGTAGAGTGCTGTGGCGTCACAGCTCATAGAAACCTCAAGCTCTTGGGCTCAAGTGATAGTCTTGCCTCAGCTGCTCCAGTAGCTGGGACTGCAAGTGCCCACCACAATGCCTGGCTAGTTTTCCTATTTTTAGTAAAGATGAGTCTCTTGCTCAGGCTGGTCTCTAACTCCTAAGCTCAAGTGATCTTCTGGTCTCAGTGTCCCAGAGTGCTAGGATTACAGGTGTGAGCCACCGTGTCTGACCAGATAGCAATTTTTAGAGCCATAGTCAGTTCACATCTTTTAACTCATTTTAACTCCACTCTAGAAATTTCTCTAAGAAGAAACCAATGATTCATTGTAACGTGATTAAACTAGAGATCAATTTGATGTCTCTGAGAAAGGGAGACATTAAAAGGGAAATTATTAAAAAATAAATTTTTATAAATATTTTCCTTTCCTTGAGGACCTACCTTAGCTGGTCACATTATTACTTTAAATCTCTTGAATAACTATGTATCAGCTATTAGGAACTTAATTTTTAAAATGAAGAAGCAGGGTGGCACCTGTAGCTCAAGCAGCTACGGCACCAGCCACATACATCAGAGCTGGCAGGTTCGAATCTCATCTGGGCCTGCCAAACAATGATAGCTACAACCAAAAAATAGCCAGGCATTGTGGTGGGCACCTGTAGTCCCAGCTACTAGGGAGGCTGAGATAAGAGAATCTCTTAAGCCCAGGGGTTTGAGGTTGCTGTGAGCTGTGATGCCACAGCACTCTACCCAGGGTGACAGCTTGAGACTCTGTCTCAAAAAAAAAAAAAAAAAAACAAAAAAAAAAAACAAATGAAGAAACAAAAATTTAGAAAGGTTAAATTACTTGCCGAAGATGAAAAATGGAAAAAGTAGTGTTTAAACCTAGTTGTTTGTATTCAAATTTCAGTTATTTCTGTTATATACAAGTTTAATTGATAATATATGTATTTTTCAGGGATTTTTATAGTCTTCACAATGATTATTTTAATGAATTCATAAGTATTCTGTTGTTAGTTATGAAACAGGAATGAGGAAAAAACACATAATATCAAATCAAAAACAAGGCTGGGTATATGGCTCACACCTGTAATCCCAGCACTTTGGGAGGCTGAAGGGGGAGGATCACTTGAGCCTGGGAGGTTGAGGCTACAGTGAGTTACATTAGCACCACTGCGCTCCTGCCTGGGTAAAAGAGTAAGACCCCATCTCAATAAAAAAAGAGAAAAAAACCCAAAACAAACAAAAAATAAATAAACAAAATATGTATTTATCCTATGATTACATGAAAAAATATTAGAAGGAAGCACTGAAAAATCAAAAACCAGCTTTTTTTCAGTAGGTAGCATTATAGGCAATTTTGATCTCTTTCTTTAATTTCTACCATAATTGTTATTGGTAGTAGTATTTTAGAGACAGGGTCTTGGTATTTTGCCCAGGCTGGAGCAGTGGCTCTTCACAGACATCATCACAGGACAGAATAGCTCCCAGAGGGCTCAAATATCCTCCTCAGCCTTCCAAGTGCCTAGGACTGCAAGTGCATGCCATGGTGCCAGCCTAACTTCTACTATGGTCTTTTTTTTTACTATTGTTTTGTTGTTATTTTGTTAAAAAGTTGTTTTTGCAGGAAATACTGGTGTAAAGCAAACACCGGAATGTCATTCTTTCAGAATCAGATTTTCTTGCCCATTTCATAAGCAAGTTGCACTCACTCTGAGGAGGAAAAACAGGACTGCTGATATGCCTGATTTTAAGTATATACTCTTCCTTGACAAGTTTATTTTCGGTTCCAGGAATCGAGTTCATTATTTTAACAGCCGTATAAAAGCCAGAGCAAGATAGCTACAGCGTCTTCTCTGAAGTGCTAATTTCCTTTAAGTGTGATATTCCAGTTACTGTGGATCAGTTGGGAATTGCGTCTAAGGAACAAGAATCAGGGCACTTTCTTTTGATGAAACCACATGGTACAAGACCTACCGCCACTGTGCAGAAAGGAAGAGGCTAATAACACAAAGGTGAAAGACTCGCTTCAAGAAAAGGTAAAAACAGATACACTCATGAAGGGTTCCTCGTTTGCATTTCTGTAAACAGGGAACTGTCTGGGAACCAGCCTGTGGTTGGATGGAAACAGTCAAACGAGGCACCTCTGAAGTTTCTTTTGATATATTCTGTGCATTTGGTGTGGAAATTCTAAGGAGTAGGGAAACGTATGAACCAAAGCCAGGTAACTTATGACTTTGGCAAAATCATAATTGGTAATGCTAAGGAGCAGTATCGTTCTGACGTCAAGCTGCTCTAAGGTCCTCTCTCTAACCTGAGTGGTCTCTGCCTACTGGGGAGAGGGCACTCACCTCCTCCCCTCCAACTCCAGCCACCATTAGTTTAGTCTTTGGAATTTCCTTTATTCATTCAACAAACATGGGGAGGTTTCTAGCTGCTAGATACTGAGACAAGCATTGGGAGGATAAAAACTGTCAGAATGGAGTCACTTGTGTTTAAAAAAAAAAAAAAAAAAAAACCCTGACTAAGAGAGTTGGGAAACGGTATCCCAAAAGACTACAAAAAGTGCAGCCTTGCACAAAAAATACTTCTATGAGGACATCAGCCCAGCCACTGTCTGTCCAACCTCAGACTGGCACCACCTTTGTTATTATCCTATAGCCAAGGATAATTATCTCAAAACAATTATGTAATGTTTCTCCCTTTTCCTTTAAAAACCTTTGTCTTCCTTTACCTCTCTGAATATGCACATTGTTTACAATGACACGTGTATTCCCATTGCAATGCCCTGTGCATACATAAATACATTTTCTTTTAGAAAGGCTGTCTCAGTAATTTAGTTTGACAGGAGATCAAAAACACGGATGACCCTCACTCACCTTGCAGAGCCTATAATCCTGTTAGAAGACAGAAATTAATCAGAAAATAACAAAAATAAACATAATTCAAACTGTGATGGGTACTACCAAAACAAATAAACAAACTGATTCCTCTCAACAAAGAAACAACTGTTTCAACAAGAGCAGTGATAGGCTGAGTTGACCTGACTGTGGAAGTTGAGGACTCTCCTGAGGACGGAGGTGACCGAATGAGATCTAAAGGATGAGTCAGCGTTAACCTAATGAGAAGGGACCATCGCATTCCAGGCAGAGTGGGCAAAGCGCGTACAAGTGCCCTAAGTCCTAGAAGCTTGTCAGGGTGGAGATAGGTGCAACATGGCACAGGATGAAGCTGGTTGGACTCTGGTCCACACGGAGCCTAGAGAACCACATTAAGTAGTTTTTTGTTTACCCTAAGAGCAATGGGAAAGTGTAGAAGTGGTTCATGATCACATTCGATTTTTTTTAAGAAAATCACTTTGGCTTCAGAGTAGAGGAAGCCTCATAGGAGAGCAAGGGCATTTCCTGGTCTGCTGCAGTTTTCCAGGCAAGAAATGATAGTGGCTTGGATTACAGTGGTGGGTGCTGGTGAATCCAGAGATGGGAAATTGGGGGGATTTGTGGAGGACTAGGTCTTCTGGGTTACTTCATAAAAATTGAAACATACAAGAGAATATACCTTATAAAACTTCTTTCACCAATGTATTTGTTAGAGATTTGGAGGAAGCGATATCACGGATGCTATGGCTTAGCCCACTTGACATCTAACTCAGCTTCCATCTAAGGTGCTGTCCTATCATGCAGAGGCCAGAATGTTTAAAATTGGGTGCAGTTACATTTGCAGATCTGGCTTGGACTGTACCAATCAGATGCACTTATGCAAGATATGAACTTGGAAATGAGGTAACAAGAGAGAGCGGCAGGATTTGAGGCATGTATAGAGGGTGACAAAAAAATGTAGACACATTTTAAGAAAGGAACAATTGTAATACTTAATATATACCAATAATGTTTGTTACCTTGTACATTGTATCTTATATCTTTTAATTGCAGAAGCCAAATGTGACTTGAGTATTACAATCTTAATACGTTTTTTCCTTTCTTCGAATGTGCATACATTTGTTTGGCACCCTCTGTATTTTGTTGGTGAGTTATAACAGAAGGGGTATGGTTGTGGCACTTCTGCCAAATCTTTCTGATTTCACAAACAACCCTCTGACAATGGCAGGAGCAGCAGCAATTGGCAGCCTTGTTTGGCAGTGCTTGGCACATAAATGCTTAAAACATGTGGGCTATTATTGTTACAGTTGGGGTTTATAGAAGATAATAATATAGGGTGTCTATGTCCTACAGAGATAGTAATTAAGGGATAATAATATGCTCATCCTGACTTCTTTTTTTCCCAAAGGTGGTGTAATGTTTCTTGTTTTTTATTCAACATCATGCCATGGCATTTGTTTTATCCATCATCCAAATATTTCTAGGGTCAAAGCAAAATTATACCAGACAATCTTAAGCAAGCAAGGGAGATGTTATTTAAGACCATTGCAAAATGAGGAAGAGGCCTGAACTGACAGTGAGGTCAACTCTGTTGAGACAAGGGTGACACATTTTAAGAACCAGGGTGTGATGGACAAGATAGGCCATCTGTGTTTGCTAGTAGCCATCACAACTTGAGGCAAAGTTGTTATATCTCTTTGTGCCCATGTGTGCCCATCAGTTAGCTCCCTGTTATTACAGAGTACATATGGTATTTGTTTTGCCATTCTTGAGATACTTCACTTAGGATAATGATTTCCAGTTCCACCTAAATTACTGCAAAACATATTTCACTCCTTTTTATAACTGAGTAGTACTCCATGGCATATATATGTACTACATTTTCTTAATCTACTTATGAATGGATGGGCACTTAGATTGACAGCACACCTTTGCAATTGTGAATTGTGCTATGATAAACATTTAAGTGCAGGTATCTTTTTGACCAATTGACTTCTTTTTCTTTGAGTAGATGCCCAGAAGTGGGATTTGCTGGGTCAAATGGTAAGTCTAAATATCTATAAGGAATGTGCATACTCTACTCCATAGAGGTTGTACTACTTTTCAGTTCCACAAACAGTGTGTAAGCATTCCTTTGTCCCTGGGTACACACTAGCATCTATAGTTTTTTGACTTTTTAAAAATGGCCATTCTGACAGGGTAAGCTGGTATCTCATTGTGGTTTTAATTTGCACATCCCTGATGATTAGTGATGTTGAATGTTACATCATATGTTTGCTGCCCATTTTTCCATCTTCTTTGGAAAAACTTCTGTTTATGTCTTTCGCCCACTCTTTGAAGGGATATTTTTTCCTTGGTGATTTGTTTGAGTTCTTTGTAGATTCTGGATATTAGCTCTTTATCAGATATATAGCTTGCAAATATTTTCTCTCATTCTGTATGTTGTCTATTCACTCTGTTGACTATTTCCTTTGCTGTGTGGAAGCTTTTAAGTATAATTAAGTTCCACTTATTTATTTTTGTTGTTGTAGTATTTGCCTTTGGGATATTAGTCCAAAGAATAATTCCTTAGTCCAAGGAATTTGGGGGAATTCCTTGCCTACACAATGTCTAGAAGAATTTTTCCCATGTTTCTTCTAGAATTTTTATAGTTTCATGTCTTGCATTTAACTTTTCTCCATCTTGAGTTAATTTTTGCATGTGGCAAGAGATAAGGGTCCTGTTTTATTCTTCTGCACGTGGCTATTCAGTTTTCCCAGCACCATTGTTTGAATAGGGCTTCTTTCCCCAGTGTATGTTTTCTGCTTTGTTGAAGATCAGTTGGTTGTTACATAGATGGTTTTAAATCTGGATTGTCTATTTTGTTCCATTGCTCACCCTGACTTCTGCCATTTTTCAGTTCTGAAGGAAATAGTGTTTCATGGCTTAATGTATATGACATTATTGTCCCTAAACCCCTACTATGTTCCTTTCTACAAGTAGCCTATGCTCCCACAGTGTAACATGCTAAAAAACTGGCTCTGTCCAATGCTTTGGAGGAAGCTGGCCTATTGGAACTAAAGGCGAGCAATATCCCAGAAATTTTAACCAGTCTAAAAAATGACTCAGAGTTAGAATGTGTGACTTTTAGCTGCACAGAGAGTATCCACTCAAAATAAGTAGGGGCTGTATTTGAAACAGGAAAAGTAACAATGCTGCAACTTCCTCTCCAAGGATAACTTTACTGTAATAAATACGAATTTTCGTTCAAAAGTTAAAAATGTCAACAAAGACATGCAGGAAGTGCTTCTCTGCTCCTAATTCCCAAAATAATTTCTCTCTTCTCTGAACACATTTTTGGTACCTCTCTTAGGACATTTTATAGTTTTTAGCTCATGTTATAGTTATTTATGTCCATGTCTGATCTGCCCAAGATAGAAAACTATAAAAGCATTGAAGGCAGAGACACTGATTCATCTTGATTCACTTTAAAGTGCTTGCTAAGAATGGTCTCTTATACAAAGGAGTCAGTACACTATATTTAATGAAGGAACTGGCGAATTCTCGAGCAATCCTTGTCATGAGCTAACACTTGTGAACAAATTCTTACAATATGATCATATAGAACTAAATACTTTGATTCATTTTCCAGACAAAAGTGAAGGAGAAAGAAGACAAGTTGGAATGTACAGGGTGCAGAGGGTGGCAACAATGTTTTGGACAAGTGTTTTCTCCGCTGTCCCAAAGACAGCAGATGTGGCAAAAAGACGACTGATTGTTTAAAAGGGATGGAGATGTGGTTTCTGTCCACTTATAAGCTGCATGGTTATCATCAAGATGTCAGAATTCTCTGGGCCATGGTCCCCCATCCCTCTGTAAAAGAGGTTGATGAGGTGATGAGCTATAGTTCCTCCTCACATAAGCATTCCAGAAGATTAAAGCTATTAGGAATCTTAAAGGTCATCTAGCCCTAGAATGGCAATTCAGCCTTATCTTACATGCCTATCAGTAGCAGCTTCCTGAAGCCCTGTGTTGAGAAGGATTCTGAGGCCACCTTTGGGCTCAGTGGAAAAGACAGCCTTGACTTAATGATGCCTCCCATGAGGCAAGGAGGGGAGTGAGAACAAATAGTCAAGTTATGTCATCCCTGATCTAACTCAAAGCCTTCACATAGAATAATGAGACCAGAAGCTCATGTTTTAAGCTTGTGCCAGGTACTGTGCAAATTGCTTTCACACGTAAACTGTATTTAATCCTTAGTAGACAACTGAAAAAAATTAGCATTATTATGATTCCTATTTTACAGTGGTGGTCTAAGGAAGCAGTATTTGCCTGAGGTTCAGACTCTAGAAACCTATATCTTTAAGCACTTCCCTATACTGCCTCCTAATCTGTGGGCACTTACGGTACTACATGTTATGCCATTGGTTCTCAGGGGGTAATTTTCACCTCCAGAGGACTTTTTTTTTTTTTTGAGACAGAGCCTCAAGCCATCCCCCTGGGTAGAGTGCCGTGGCATTACAGCTCACAGCAACCTCTAACTCCTGGGCTCAAGAGAGTCTCCTGCCTCTGCCTCCCAAGTAGCTGGGACCACAGGCGCCCGCCACAACGCCCGGCTATTTTTTGGTTGCAGCCGTCATTGTTGTTTGGCGGTCCGGGCTGCGGATTCGAACCCACCACCTTAGGTGTACGTGGCTGGCGCCTTAGCCGGTTGAGCTATAGGCGCCGAGCCACCTCCAGAGAACTTTTTTAAAAAAACTGGAGACTTTTTTATGTTAGAAGTAGGGAGGCCAGGGTGATCCTTGCATGTAGTAGATATAGGCCATGGATGTTTCTAAATGCATAGGACAACACCCTCCCACCCTCAAAAACAAAGTGTTCATAGTGTTGAGGCTGAGAACTCACTGTTAGGCTACATGGCAGTTATTTGCAAGCACATGATCAAACTCTGTAGCCCAGTAGGTACAATAACACTCTCCATTTTACAGACAAGGATAGGTGTTCTTAGAATCAGGAAATGGTCACAAGAAGACAGGAACCTAGGTAGCTTGATTTTAGAGGCCTCCAGAGTTCCCTGCCACTACACTCCATTATGATCAGCCCCCTCTACTATCAAATCATGCACACTCAAGCAGCACTTGCTTACCTATTTCAAGATTTCAGAAGCCAATTCTGAAAAATTCCCACTGTGGTGGGCATGTCTGCAAAAATAAAAGTATTTGTTTAACAGTCCAAAGAAGAGAGTCTCCAGACACTCTTAATATGGAACAAATGATCTTTCTCTAGTAGGCATTTGGATTATCTCTTTAAAATAAAACTCTAGGAGAACGCTAATTTTAGAATATTAACAAGCTAGCTCTGCGTGGGTTTCAACTTTTTTTTTTCTTTTGATTTTAGGAGCTGGAGAGACTGAATGCTTATTTAGGAGAAGAGGAAATGAAACTGAGAAAAACACAGTACGATTCCTCTTTTTGTTGGAGGCAAGGCATAATCTGAATATGAATAACTCGCTCATTCTGTCCAATTAGCTGCCTCAAGTACAGATGGGGAAAAAAATACACACTCTATTTTGATTTGGAAGAAACTGAAGAAAAAGTCAAGAATGGGATGCTAGCTTAAACAGTACCATCCTATGCAGATAATTTCATTTTGGATTAGGCTTCTTTAAAAAAACAAATGCTAATAACGAATCAGTGAGAGTGAAGGTGGAGAGAAGAAAAGGAAAAAGAAAGTAGCTTGAATGAAGAAGGGGACTGGGAGCGGAGGACAGAGCAAGTTTCGCTCTGAGCAGAATTACTGAAAAATGGAAGGTTTGGGGAAACGAAGGCTGAGCTGCCCAGGCAACCTGGGCTGGGCGTGGGCACGGTGCCTCCCTGAATTCGGGATGAATGGACCGGGTGCCCGTTCGTCCATCTGGAGCTCGCTGGGTGTTGGGAGGTGGTTTAAGAACTGCGGAGTCATTCAATTTGAAATCTCCAATTAGGTTCTTCGTGTGCAGACAGAGGCAGAATGACGGCGGTTAGCTCTGTAGCATCCTCCCGCCCTCGCCCAACGCCTGCCAGATCCAAAACAGGAGGTCCCAGACATTCCGCGAAGGGGATGGTTCCAGAAAGCCGAGATCTGAGCGCGATGAATGAAATATGACTACATACACATGGAACAGCTCCGGAAAGAGCCTAAGAAACCTTGAGTTAGGGTCAGTTCGGAGATGGAAAGGCGTGGTGTGCTGTAGGTGGCGGATGGCACCGGGATTTAACACCTGAGTCGCCTGCGAGGTTCAATGCCTGGCGTTTCTGATTCTCCGCGCTTAGAACGCTCTCAGCACTAGGGTGTGGCAGCTCCTTTCCCAGTTTCAGAATCTGAATACAAGCCACCTCTGCCTAACGGCCCTCAGGGAGAGCTCAGTACCACACACCACGACCACTTCTGAAAGCTCTGCTTAGCTCTTATCTCAGTCCTTACTAGCAGTTCGTCTGCAGGTTCTTGTTCAGTATATTCTCTTCTCCCCACTAAACTGTAAACTTGGCGAGAGTAGGAACCTGGTGTGCGTGCAATGGCCACATCTGCTCCCGGTAGACAGTAGGCACTCAGTAAATGCTCGTTCCTTTCCAACCCTGATACCTGCTGCACCCGACGCATTTGCGGTGTGCGAAGTAAACCCAAATTATGAGTTTCTTACTAAATTCACACTAGGATCAAAGGAGGCGGAGGAGCAAGTGGGCCGTCGAGTCGGGTGGGCTTTTCCGTCTATCAAGGAGATTTAACCACTGTTCTGCTGGGCCGCCGGCAAGGATCTCAATGACTGTCCCTGGAGGTCAGGCCATAGTTTCCGAGCCCGGGGCCCCACACCAATTCTGTTTTTGTCATCGGGAACCCACAATCCTCCCTTCACCAGGTATTTTCTCCTTGCTCGATTTCTTTGCCTCAGCCTGACTTCCTCAAGAGGTCGGATTCTCTTCACCTGTTTGGTCGCGTGTGTCCCCTGGAACCTGCCCCCTAAACGCGCCCCTCCCGCGCCGCCCTTCTCCTTCCTTGTCCCGCCCGGAAGCGCCTCTCGACGATCATTTACTGAGCACCTACGACGCGCAGGCACCAGGCAGGGCCGCCGGGAGCCCCTCCCCAGCTCCACCGCAGCTCTCGCCTCCCTCCGCCCAGCCCACCGGTCCGGATTCCAGAGTCCCAAACTCCCCGGACTGCGACACGGAATCCGCTGGCTTCTCTAGGGACATCGCCACCCCGCCTTCTCCAGAGACGACTTCTGATTGGTGAGAGTGTGGGTCACTCTGCCTCTCGTCCCGCCCTCCCCGCGTGGCCCCGCCTTCAGGCGGCCTGAGGCTCCTCCTCCTCGCTCCCGCCCCAGGCTCCGCTCCTCCAGCTAATAGCTGCGCGGCGCGCGCCGGGAAGTTCTGGGCAAAGTGCTGAGAACTGTCCGCGCGGTCGCAGCGCCAGCCGGAGCAGGGGGACCCGTGCGCGAGGCGGCCAGTGAGCAGCGCTGGCTCCCGCCCGGCTGTCGGTCTCTTGACTCCTGCGGCTGCAGTGGGAGCTGTCAGCTGCTGGTTGAGAGGGGATCGGAGTAGCCGGGTTTGCTTTCTCTTCCTGGGTCTGTGCGCTAGCCCCGGAGCCCGGCATCGGGGAACTAGGCGGTGTCCCTGGCGGCAGAGCGCTCAGGTAACCAGCGGGGAGCCGGTCGGAATCGTGTCTGGGCGTGGTGGGGCCCGCCGGCGGCGCGGGCTCAGAAGGGCTGCAGCTGCAGGGAACGGCGCCAGTCCCCGCAGGACCGGAGTCCCGGGAGAGGGGCTGCCGGCGGGGCAGCCCCAAGCCGGGAGCATCGCCTTCAGTGCCGGCTCCAGCTCGCCGGGAGGGAGGGCACGGGTGCTGCCCAGCCTAGGGCTTGGTCCTGCGAGAGACAGTTCAGTCGGGTTTGACGGCCAGAGGAGGCGAGCGCAGGGCCTGGGGTGCGGGTGCTAGGGGATCCCGTGCAGAGGAGCTGTGCTGGGCAGCGGCAGGCGCTGCCCCGGGGCGGGAGGCGCAGGACATCTGTCTAATTGGGCCGAGCAGGAAGCTTTACCGCATCTCCCTTGCCTGGGAGACCAGGGTAATGCTCGGCAGTGTAGCCGCCCCACTCTCCTGCCTTCCCCCCGCAGCCTGCTGGGTTACCCGCTGCCAGGCTGAGGGCCACCGGCATTCGCCCCTAGGGGAGTGTTTGCAGCCTCTGGAGCCGCTGATGGGCTCTGTCGTAAGTCCTGCACATACTTCGTAAGCTGAGATGCGTCGCCCTCCTTTGGCAACTTGCTAGCTGCCTTCTTCACACTCGTACTCATCCTCTTTCACCTCACAAGCCATCGGTTTTTCTCAGTCGGGACGCTGTGAAGTTGTCATTTTCCATGTGTCTGCTACTGAGGCGCTTAAGGCCCCCCAGATGTTGCGCTGATCCTGAGAGTTTGAGTAGTGGGAAAGAGGCATTTATAAATATTTTAAACTGCAGCTGCAAAAGCGATGTAGTTGCACAGACAAGTAAAAGCGCAGGCCTGGCTTCTGAGCATCACGCTGTTCCCTGAAGCAGCAAACAAGGTGAGGTTCCCCTTCTGGCCGAAGGAGACCAGCCAAGCAGGCCTGGGCAGGGATGCATCAAGCTAAATGATGTCCCCTCCACCAACTCTGCACAGGCCTATTTGCTGTTTCTCAGGGAACTTCTCTCTCCCTGAAATTATCTCTTTGGGTTATTGGGTTATCTGCCTTCCTCCACTAGAATGCAAGTTCCAGGAAGGCAGAGATCTTATTTGTCTCCTCAATTCCTTGATCCCCAATGTCAAGAACACCAATTAGGTTTTCAGCAAACATTTACAGAATGAATAAATGAAAACTTCTCCACAAATTTGAGAAATGGTGATTTCATAATAATTTTCTTGGGTGGAGACGGAGTCTTACTCTGTTGTCCAGGCTAGAGTACAGTGGCTGGAACATAATTCTCTGTAGCCTTCAACTCCTGGGCTCAAGGGACCCTCCTATCTCATCCTCCTGAGTAGCTGTGACTATAGTTCTGTGCTACATGCCTAATTTTTAAATTTTTTGTATAGACTAGGTCTCCCTATGTTGCTTAGGCTGGTCTTGTACTCCTGGCCTGAAGTAATCCTCCCACACTGTCTCCCAAAGTGCATAGCTCATTCTGATTTTTATCTTCATCGTTTTTTTCTATTGAGAAAATTAACAGATGGCAGTAACTACTGATTGATTAGTAGTTGGTATACTGAGTCCCTGGAATCCCAGGATGTACAAGGAACTTTGTGTAGATTTCCCCATTAAACAGTAGAGTAGTGATCTTACTAGCAAGGCAGTTTTAACTAGGTAAAAAATTGAGGCTCTAGCAGGTTACCACATTTCCCAAGGTTATCTTGGCAGAATCAGGATTCCAGCCCATTTTGTTTCTATTATATTGGGCTTCTTCCAAGAAACTAAAATGTAGTTTCCACAATTACAGTCATAGACATTTAGCTACATTTGTATCAAAAGCTATTGCTTAGTGAAAAGATTTGTTTAAATATTGAAATATATTTTCAGTTAGGCTAAGAGTGGGTCAGATACTCCCAGGCTGCTATAGTCTGTATTAGCTCATTTAATTTTCACCATCTTCATAGGCAGTGTTGTGAGGATATCTCCATTTTTTAGGCAAAGAAACAGAAGCTAAGGTTCAAGAATTGGCTCAGGGTCACGAGTAAATTGCAGATGTACAGTTTGGCAGTGGTCTTTCCAACTCTAAATTTATCCTTATCTCCTTCTATTATTCTATGATCTTTTTTTGCCCCACTTTTACTTATGTATTGATCATTATGATAGAGTCCAATGGTGCAAATAAAAACAATATTTGAGGTTGGACTATGAACTTTCCAGTCCCAATATCAAGTGTCTGGTTGTACTATTTTCTCGAGACTCTTACTGCCATTGATTTTTGTGGTTGAGTTTGTGGTTTGTGGGCCTGATAGACTGGGAACTGAGAAAAGGAAATCTTCCTTTCACCTAAATCTAAAGGGAAATCTAATTGGTTTTACTTACTCCAATAAAAGAACTCTGAACAGTAATACTTCATAGTTTTTGAAGAAAGTGCTGGAAAGAGAGATGGTTCCTCTGATCTTATATGTAGAATGTAGAATTAGAAACCACTACTAATTCCCAAAGCTTCTGCTTTTGTAAACTTTGTAATAAAATAGCTACATTTTAACTCTTTCCAGTCCTGCATTGACCCTGAAGTTGAAAAGGAGTTGAAGCAGGTTGGCATGATCACCATATAAAGGGCTTATGGCAAAATAGAGATGGGCAAGGAATTACTGGTCCCTTTTTCTTCTACTTTATTCTAATTTGGAGGGTAATGTAATGTTTTTCCCTGTGTTTCTTTTCTTTTTTTTTTTTAGACAGAGCCTCAAGCTGTCCCCCTGGATAGAGTGCCATGGCTTCACTGCTCACAGCAACCTCCAACTCCTGGGCTTAAGCGAGTCTCCTGCCTCAGCCTCCCAAGTAGCTGGGACCACAGGCGCCCGCCACAACACCCGGCTATTTTTTGGTTGCAGCCATCATTGTTGTTTGGCGGGCCCGGGCTGGTTCGAACCCACCACCTAAGGTGTATGTGGCTGGCGCCTTAGCTGCTTGAGCCACAGGCGCCGAGCCTTTCCCTGTGTTTCTTAGCAGTACTATGTTTTCTTAATTGTTAATTCCTTTTCTGAGTATTCCAGGGAGGGCTGGAGAACCCTTCATCCCAGGAATGCCCATGGAAGTGATGAGGATATGGGACACCGAGGAAGATGAAAACTATTAGGTTGAAAGAGCTCTTCATGTTTAACTGGGAGTTGTTTATGGTTCCCAGCAAATTCCATACTTATGTCCTTCTACTTATTCATCAACTGTCTGGTCCTTCTCTTCTGGAAACTTTCTTTTTGACTTCCCAGTTACTGCTGTTCAGATCACATTTACGTTCACTGCACTCATCTTTTACATTGGTCCTTTCCTAATGCCTTTGCAATGTCCTAGCACAGAGTCTTAGTGACTTCTGCACTCTGTCCTAACATTGTCTGTGGTAGATTTTCCTACCTAAGTCTTTCTTTCATACCACAACTAGGTAAATTCCTTAAGTACTATCATGAACTTGTTAAAAATTTTTGGGTGGCTTATGTACTTAATGTTAACTGCTAATCTTTTATGTGCCAGGTGCTCTCATAAGTGCTATACATTCATTAATTGCATTTAATCCTCCAAGCAACATCAAAGCAGGCATGATTGTTATATCCCCTCTTTCCAGATAAGACCAGGAAAAGCTAGTTTACAACTACTTTGCAATGCATATATTGTGGATCTGAGACTCAAACCCCAAGTTCTTTACTCACTTAAGCATTGATTCCTTAGTCTAAAGTTTAGATCTGGTAGACAAACTGTTAAAAAATGAATGACATAATCTGGGAAATTTGACTGTGGATGAAATGCTACGATTTTTAAGGATTTATTGCAAAATAATCTGGGTATGAAGAAGGAATACAGACCAAACAAGATCATCTGTAAGTTGATTACTCAAAGTGGGTGATGTTTTTGTAGGATTTTTAATGGTATTCTTTCTTTCTCTACTATCCACCAAGGCAGCCATTGGCCACATGAGGCTGTTGAGCACTTGCAGAATGGCTAATCCTTATTGAGATGTGTGTAAATGTGAAATGCACACTGAGCTTCAAAGATTTAGGATGAAAAAGAATGCAAAATGTTTTTATCACCTCATCCAGAAATGATAATATTTTGGATATATTACGATAATATGTAATTAAAACTAATTTTACCCATTTTCTTTTTTTTTGAGACGGAGTGTCATGATGTCACCCTCAGTAGAGTGTATGGCATCACAGCTCACAGCAACACTTAACCCTTGGGCTTAAGCGATTCTCTTGCCTCAGCCTTCCAAGTAGCTAGAACTACAGGTGCCTGCCACAATGCCCGGCCATTTTTGTTGTTGTTGTTGTAGTTGTCATTGTTTTTTAGCAGGCCCAGGCCAGGTTCAAACCTATCTGCCTCTGTGTATGTGGTTGGCACCCTAACCACTGAGCTACAGGCACCGAGCCCCTATTTTCTTTTCATGATTAATTGGCTTCTTAAAATTACATGTATGGCTTGTATTACATTTCTGCTGGACAGTGCAGCTCTATACATTTGTGTATGTTTGGAACTTTTCATAATTAAAAGCTTAAAAATATCAAACACACACAGCTATGATTTAATAAAAAAAATCAAACACATCTGATTTTTTAAAAAAAATCCTAGAGTGCAATATTTTTCGTATAGGATTCCTCTGATCTGAAAAGATAAAAAAATGCTGATTTGTTCAAAGATGATTCTCTGCAGAAACTTATAGTAGATAGGATATAGCCTTCCAATCTTACTCCTGGGCTTATTTTAACTATGTGAAAATTAAAAAATTATTTTATAGTAAATGGAATAGCAGTGTGAGGGTACTGAATTGCCCTTCCAGTGAAGGGCAATTAAACTTGATTCCAACAAAAGAATCTGGTTCTTTTGTTTTGAAGTTAACGAAATATGTCTTTCATCTTGGAGAAATAGAGAAAACTTAGTGCTAATTTCCTTATTCTTTGTCACATTATTTATAGACCCCTGAAATGGGATTTTCCCTGGACTTGCTTTGTAATTCTCTCTACCTAAATCTGTTGTTTGTTGGGGAGCCAGAATATGATTGTTTCAGACTCCTCAACCTGCATTGACTGTGAGGGGAATATGGTTCTTAGGAATAACAGTGTGCAGAGACAAAGCCAAATTTCTTTTGTAAAAATTTCTTTAGCTGAAAATGTTTACTCAAAAAATGATGTCTGAGGTGATAAACCCAGTTCTCTGAGAGCCTGGGCTGGGTGAACAACCCTGGAGGATATTCTCATTTGTGATTTTGGAGATCATGTGAGAGTGGACTTGAGTTAAAAAAAAAAAAAATAACTTGAATGTAAAGCAGCACAGAATCAAATAGCAATGAGGCCCAGCAAAGGTTCAGGAAGCAGAGGATTGCTGGCTGTCAGTATAAGTAAAGTTTGCTATTTTATTTGCTCTCTACTGTCAAAATACTAAAAAGAAATTTTTAAATGTTGTGTGGGTTAAACACTTTTCTCAGTATAACATTTTTCCACTTATGTATTAAAATGTAGTGTTCATACAGAGTCCCATGCTTGTTTCCAGTCTTGTTATCGAGTATTGTAATAGTCACAAGAAATTTAAACTTATAATTTAAGTCTTATAAAATAAATTTTCCTCCCCATATCATTTGTGATGGGCAGTGGTCTGAAATCTTTAGAAGCAGAAACTAAATAACCTATGTATATATGTATTTAATCTCATGCCCGTTATTAAACTTGAAGTCAGTGCCTTCCTAGAATGAAAGCATGTGCGAAGATTTTTTGTTCATACATTTCTTAAGCATTTATTGAGTATATGCCATGTGTACCAGGCTGGGTACAAGAAATAGGGTGATGAATTAGATAGATCTGTAATTGCCTTGTAAGGAGCTTACAGTCTAGAAGGGGATGTAGACATTGACGAGTTGAGGAAAATTCATCAATTACAATGGGAAGATGAGGCTCAAAGGGTAATGAGTCTGGATTTTAATTGGGACTCTGGAGAGAAAAGTTTTATTTTCTATAGGTCATGATTCAGGCAGCTGATAGTCTGAAGAAAGAGAAGAAAAGGGAATGTGTGTGTGAGAGGGGCAGTGTGGGGGAATCCTCCAAGGAGGACCAGATGAGCGGAGTCCTGCCCTTTTGTGTCTCTCTGTCATTGCGGGAGGCCATGTGGAACTGAGTAGGAGGAGGGTAGAACTCCCTTTCTGAGGTTTTGAATTTCTCTTTATGTTGTGACACACAGGTTTATTTGCTCATGGGACTAGAATCCAAAGTCGAAGTTTTGCCTTCTTTGTAACTGAAATGGAATGAGATCTAACAGCCTGGCCTCCAGCATGGCCCTGAAAGTAGCTTAAAATAACTTGCTGGCTCCATTGCTATGTAGCTCAGTTGCCTAGCGTCCGAGATGAACTGAGTATTTGAAAGAACATAGGGCAAGCCTACTTGGGTTTTTCCCCACAATTTCCTGTTTCTAGGAAATGTCTGGTGTATATAGAATTAACTAAAGTTTCCTTAAGATTCTGATGGAATTGTGACACGCTGCCTTGGTAATATTTAGGAAGAGCAATAATGATGACAATGGCTGTAAGTAACTGTTGAGCACTTACGATGTGCCAGGCCAACTGCTTTGTTTAAAAAGCAAGGTATAAGACCTCAGATAGTCTTATAACGAGTGAGGTAGTTACTGCCATTCCAGTCTACCCATGACAAAACAGAGGCTAGAGAGCAGTTACTTGCTCTTTAGTTCAAAAATACTCGTTTTCCCTTCCTGATTTCCCTTTGTGAAATCACTTCTTGTCTTTGGATTTGGTCTCCTGGGGTCAGAACAAGGGGTGGGGGTGGCCCTGTGAGCCAGGTCTATCAGGCGCCTCTTCCTGGACTCAGGGTTGTGGCTGTCATGGAGATTCTGCTGCGAGGGCGTGTCCTGACCAGATCATTTCTGTCCACATAGCATTGTTGTAGTCTGGCTTTGGGTGCCATGGAGCTGTGACAGGTCTTGCTCAGCCTCCTCTTAGCTCTTTGGACTGATCTTTTTCTGACATTTTATTTATTTTTTTGTCTCATTTGTCTCATTGGCTTCTGTTGCTTCCACCCAAAGAACCTTGAAATACTGGAAAAACTTAAACTAAAACTTTATCTTTTGTCTGATTGTACCAACACCGTTTATTTTCTCCCATAGAATGACCTCTGCTTTCTTCCTCAAAGAAACATTTAAACTATGTTAAAAGGAAATCAATGAATTTAGAAAAATAATTGCAATTCATATTATGAAGAGCTACTTTTGATATCTAAATAATTCCAATAAATCATGAGAGAAGAGCTGGTTACTCTAATAGCAAAAAATTTAAACATACAGTTCACAAAAATGGTTACAAATGACTTTTTTTTTTTGTAGTTTTGGCCAGGGCTGGGTTTGAACCCGCCACCTCTGGCATATGGGGCCGGCAAACTACTCCTTTGAGCCACAGGCACTGCTCTACAAATGACTTTTAAACATGAAAACTTTAAACTTAACTATAAAAAGGGAAAGGGAAATTAAAACTTAAGGGAGATGCTATTTCTCACCTATCAGATTGGCAAACATAAAATGTGATAACAGTGTTGGCAAAGAATCAAGGAAACAGGTATTCATACACTAAGTGGAAGTTTAAATTGGTCCAAACTATGGAGAACCATTGGCAGTATCTGCTAAAATTGCAAATGCATGCACTTTTTGAATCAGCATTAACAATTCTAGAAATTTTACCCTATAGTTCTGCAAATGTAGAAAATGATGGATGTGCAAAATTGTTTATTGGGCCATTGTTTGAATAAATAAAAGATTACAGGTAGGCCTAGCACAGTGGCTTATGTTTGTAATTCTAGCATCCTGGGAGGCTGAGATGGGAGGAGTTTGAGACCTGAGCAAGAGGGAGACCTGAGCAAGAATCTCTACTAAAAATAGAAAAAATTAGCTAGGTGTTGTGGTGTGAACCTGTATTCCTAGCTAGTTGGGAGGCTGAGGCAGGAGGATTGCTTGAACTCAGGAGGTTGAGGTTATTGTGAACTAGTCTGATGGCATGGCACTCTATCCTGGGCAACAGAGTGAGACGCTATCTTTAAAAAAGAAAAAAGATTGCAAGTAACTTAATTTTCACCAATAGGTATTTGTTAAAAAATAATGGAGTGTGGGCAGCACCTGTGGCTCAAGGAGCACCAAGGAGTAGGGTGCTGGCCCCATATACTGGAGGTGGCAGATTCAAACCTGGCTCCAGCCAAAAACTGCAAAAAAAAAAAAAAAAAAAAAAAAATGGAGTGGTTAAAAATGAGGCATCTGATTAAAGATTGATATATCTACTGATATAAAATGATCTGTGAGATTTATTGTTAGATTTAAAAAAGCAAGGTATAGAATACATAGGTATGTGGTATACCTATGTAGATACAGTACACATATCACATATACGTAAGTATGTGTGACATGCTTCTATTGAGTGAAACACATCTATAATATTTGATATACATGTATATATACATGTACATATTTTTATGCATATTGCACAGTCACATATAACCATCGGCCTGAAGTCAGCTGCTACGAGCCTTTAACAGCCAATTGTGTGCATCACTCCCATGTCCTTGGCTGATTACCTTTTGTTAGTAGTTTGAAATTGGCCATGGTAGAAGTAGTTACAGCATGGAAATCAGCAAATCAGGGAATTTTTGTTTCTGTTTTTCCAGAGAGCTGTTGATAAACATTTGCTAATACTCTCTGTGTGTAGATGACTATAAAATATCTCTTGAAGGATGCACAAGAGATTGGTAATAGCAGATTCCCCCAGCAAGGGGGAAGGGGAGGCAGGAGGATAGGCCTGAGATTGAAATTGTGCCTTTGGAATTTTGTTCCAGGTAAATGTATTACTTATTCTGAAATAAATATGGAAAGCAAACCAAAAAGTCATCACAGAGTTTCAGGCCTGTTGTGACTGTTGGTGTTATTTAAGGTGCTGTTGACCATGAGTGGGGAAAATAGAAAGATGAGTAGATCTTAGAGACAAAGAATACTTTTGGTCTTGAATATGCTAAGCTTGATGAATGGTGATAGCGAGTGTGGAGATGTCTGACAGCAACTCAGAAGAGAGGGCAAAGCTGGTGATCGGCTCTGGGAGTCAGCAATTTAGTTGAAATTGTGACAGTTGAGGAGGTCCCCAAGGGAGGCCTAACCTGTGCAATCTTTGGGGCAGGTCTCAGCAGAGAATGGGGATGCATGTGGTATCTTGGGGAATGTAAGCTGGTAAACAGTCACAGAGGAAGAGGACCATGAAATCATCCTCATAATAGGGTTTTATAGAGGGATTATCTACTAGAAGTGAGACACTATTCTCTGTACTTTTTGAAAGAACATCATGTGATTTAATTCTCACAACCACTCTCTGACGTGGGTACTGTTTCCATGATAACCATCGTGTGGGGTAGGGTGATTCCAAAGACTGTGCCAGAAGAGATCACATGGGAAGGATGTTATTATACACATCGGAAGGCTATTATTATACTAGGGCAAGACCTGCAAATGTGGTGCAATTTGAAAAGGTGGAGAAGAAGGGAGAGGAAGACTTTTCAGGTGGAGTGGAGTGATGAGCAAAGGTAGAAACATGGCTATTCTGTGTAGCTGGAGGGCAGTAATTCCTGGGAACCTGAGGGTGGTGCTTGGCTACTCCATCCTAGGGCAATTAGGGAGCCACAGAATGTTTTGAGCAAAGGAATATTCATCAATCAGTTAGACTGGTTGTCAAATACAAAAATTAAATGTTGCATAAATGGAGTATTTACTGGGTTCATTGTGGAGAGGAGGGATGGCAGGAGCAGGAAAAATTACCATAAAAATTTGAGGCAGATGATATAGATGGCCTGTGAATACAAGTGTTGACCAGCAGTCTGGTACTACGAGAGCAATTCAGTCTTTTAGTTGGTTTTTTGACTTAAGCTGAATTTGCCGTGTGACAGTCTATTATCTTGTCAGTAACTTAGGGGATATTTTCTATGTATTTTTTCTATATTTTCCAGAAGACTATGAATAGAGAATAACAAAATGAAGGGGAATAAAGAAATGATTCTTTGTTGACGTATATTTATGCAAATATAATTTATTGACAAATAGTGATGATCTGGCCTTGCAAGGCACATACAAGTGCAGCCTCTTTAGAGAGATTCTGTGGATGTATCAGGAATTTCCTTTACCTTAGAAACCTACAAATACTGTAAAATTTCACCCTAATTAGGTTTTCAGCTTAGTCTTTCTCTAGTCTAGTTTGTCTTAAATTTGGGGTTGTGTGTGTGAGTGAGGGATTAAGGCGTGATACCAATAATAACCGTGTCAAAGAAGAAAAGGGTTAAAGGCTGTGGCCTAAACATGGTTCAGAAAAAGGACTAACATAGACTCCTTCCTGCAGACCTGCTTGTGCATCATGCTCCTGGCTTGTAATTCCTGTTTTTCGAGTCTTTGATCCCAGGGGCCAGCACTGCATTCCAGCTTGTTTGTTACTTTCAGTTCTGCATCATTTGTTCCTTTATTAAGGGCTCCGAAGCCTCTTTTGTCCTGTGGCATACAGAAATTCTCTTTTCCTAGGTGTGTAGACAGAGGTGTGGAGAGACGTTTATGTAAGATGATTGCCTTTTCTGATCCACCAGATTAAGACACCTTTGTCTTGACAAATGCCGGAGACCAGGATAGGGAATTTGGGTTCCCTCTGCAAAATGTAAGGTGTGTGGTCCCGACAGGTGCTCTGACTTTCCTTCATTGCTAAAAACATCACAGACCAGTTGGGAAAAATAACCACATTCTAGGAAGGGAGACACTTGGGTTTTGCTGTAGCTAATTAACTCATGCTGAGGTCTGGCAAGTCCGGACTTCCTCACAAGCCTGTGGACAGCACTGTTTCTCCTTCCTCCTAGCAGAGGCGTCGTGTGGGACGGAGCCAACAGTTAGTGGAAGTGTAGGCTTCCCTTGTGGCTACCTGCCTTCTGCAAATTTCAGTGTTTATTAGCATCTCTTCTTAAAGGTGGACAAGATAAGATCAAGGGGTATGTTTTAAAACCTTGACAGCATCTTGTCCTTTTTTTTTCTCACTTCTTTTGGAGGGGCTACCTACTTGGTTAAGTTTCTGTGCAAAACCAGTTTTGTACATTGATTTTTGTTTTTGAGACAGAGTCACTCTCTGGCTCCCGCCACAATGCTTGGCTATTTTTTTGTTGGGTTGTCATTGTTGTTTAGCTGGCCCCAGGCTGGGCTCGAACCTGCCAGCTTGGTGTATGTGGCCGGCACACTGAGCCACCTGTGATGGTTTTTCTGTGAATTTTATTTAATCATCTTTTTGATGTCTCCTTTTAAAACAGGAAGTTGAAAGTTGGCTGCCAAGTCACCTTCCTCTGTTGGTTACCTAGACCTGAGATCTTTTTTCTATGCCTTCCTCTTCATTCCTGTTGGGGATTAAGCTGAAAATGAATTAATGCCAAGTTCACAAGAGGGTAAGTGTCTGAGTCTGTCAGTCTCAGAGTGCCTGTAAATTTTTGTATTTCACAGCCAAATAGAAAGGATTTTTAAAAATCTGTCCTCATTAGCCCAGATACTCAAGGTTACTATACATTGATGTTGTGTTGCTCAGTTTCTGTGTTTATTTTAAACCTTGCCTGATGAGTTCAGGGCCATCAATTTATTTTTCTGGTTTTTAATTTCCAAAGTATTTGTATCTGGGCTGTGGTCAAGATTCACAAAAACCATTTTGATTCTGTTTCTCATTCATTTATACACCACACAAGCAAGGCATGCCTTTGTATTATCAGAATATTTTTAGAGGCCTAATGAGGTGGAAGGATTTGTGTTTCGTTTCTCTTATTTTCTTTCTATTCAGACACCTGCATTTGCCATTAATTACCACTCCCGTGGTACACTTGCTCTCTGTCTTTGTCTGTTGCGTAGTATGTTAAAATAACATTGGGGTGGAGGCTGGGTGCTGAGGCATGTGTCTACATTGGGAAAAATAGTTGTTTTTTTCTTGGTAGTTTAATTGGAGGTTTATTTAAAAGCAATAGCTATTTTGGTACTGTTCTAAGGAAATTATTTTCTTTTCATCTTTTTCTGCAGTCTTTGCCTATTCTCAGATTTCCTTTGGTCATCTTGTTTCTTTCTTCCTTTTTTTTTTTTTTTAAATCAAGATTTTGAAAACCTTTATGACTCATGCATTGTTTTGGCCACGATCTCTTTTCAGTAGTAGGCTCTTGGGTCAAACTGGTGCAAGTTAATTGAGTTTTGCAGTGGCTGATAGCCACTACAGCATTTAGAAAAACATTTATTCATGAGAGGTATTTTAAAGGGAACATATTTTCTTTTGGAGAGTTAACTTACTGATTTATTTTAAGAAAATTATTATTGAGGTATAGCATACATACAGAAAAGTGTACAGGGGTGAGATGGCTCTTGCTGGTAGTCCTTGCACTTTTGGAGGCTGAGGAAGGTGGGTCACTTGAGGCCAGGAGTTTGAGATCAGCCTGGGCAATATGGCGAGACCCTGACTCTACAAAACATATAAAAATTAGCTGGGCACAATAGCATGTACTTTTAGTCTGAGCTACTTTGGAGGCTGAGGCAGGACAGTTGCCTGAGACCAGGAGTTCAAGGTTGCATTGAGATATGATCACACTACTGTACAAGTCTTACCTGGGCCGTAGAGAGAGGTGCTGGTGAAAACAAAAAAAGAAGAAGAATGAATGAAAACAAAAGAAAAGAAAGCATTGGTAAAGCATTAGTTTAGTGAATTTTCATCTTCATTACACATCTAGGTAACCAGCATTCAGACCAAGAAACAGATTATTAGCAGCTCCTCAGAAGTTCCCTTAATGCAGTCCTCAGGCCCTATTCCTACCTGCAGTGAGTAATTTTGTTTTGTTTTGTTTTGTTTAGACAGAGTCTTACTTTGTCATCCTCAGTAGAGTGCCATGGTGTTATAGTTCACAGCAACCTCAAACTCTTCTTGGGCTGAGGCAGTTCTCTTGCCTTAGCTTCCCAGGTAGCTGGGACTACAGGCACTCATCACAATGCCCGGCTATTTTTTTTAGAGTTGAGGTCTCGCTCTTGCTCAGGATGATCTCAAACTCATAAGCTCAGGCAATCCACCCATGTTGGCCTCCCAAATTGCTAGGATTACAGGTGTCAGCCACTATGCCCAGCCCCTCAGTGGGTAATTTTTGTTGTGACTTATAGTGCCATCACATTAGCTCTGCTTGCTTTTGTGATTTATATAAATGGAATCGTAGACTCTTTAGGTCTGTGAGATTCATTCATATTTTGGTGTGTTGTTGTAGTTTGTTTATTCCTATTGCTGGTAAAATTTCTTTGTATGAATATACTCACATTTATTTATCCATTCTACTACTGAAAAACATTTGGGTTTTTTTCCATTTTGGCCAATTATGATTACTGTTGCTGTGAATGTTCTTTCTTAAAACATTATTTTAAAACATAGAGATAGGGTCTCACTATGCTGTCCAGGCTGGTCTCCAAGGCCTGGCTTTTTTTCCATTTTGGCCAATTATGATTACTGTTGCTGTGAATGTTCTTTCTTAAAACATTATTTTAAAACATAGAGATAGGGTCTCACTATGCTGTCCAGGCTGGTCTCCAAGGCCTGGCTTTAAGCAATCTTCCATCCTCAATCTCCCAAATGTTAGGATTACAGGTATGAGCCACTGTGCCCCACCTACTGTGAATATTCTTGTACATAGCTTTTGGTGACCATATGAATACATTTCGATTGAATATATAGCTAGGAATAGAGTTTCTGGTTCACAATTGTTTAGTATATTTAGCTTTAATTGATACTCCCAAAAAGTTTTCCAAAATGGTTGTGCCAATTTCTGTTTCCTCTAGTAGTATATGAGAGTTCTAGTTGTTCTATATTCGTATTTGTTCTTTTTTTTTTTTTTTTT
>NW_003852423.1:7200157-7241283 GCF_000181295.1 Otolemur garnettii | reverse complement strand
AGCCCAGGAGTTAGAGGTTGCTGTGAGCTGTGATGCCACAGCACTCTACCCAGGGGGATAGCTTGAGGCTCTGTCTCAAAAAAAAAAAAAAAAAAGAGAGAGAGTAATACAGGACCATTTCATGAATCTTGAAATGCATTTGAACTTGAATGTTAAAAAATTTTGTAAGTAAAGGTGGAAGGAATGGGCATTTCCAAAAATGTGGCTCATTTTGGAATAGCAAGCAATTCAGAGTGCCTGGATCATAGGATGTACCCAGTGGTAGTGAAGGAGTAAGTTAAATTTTATTCTTCATATTCAATAGCAATCAAAAAATACCAAATACCTCATTAGAAAGAATAAATTAAACCATATGGAGATACCATTTTTTGCTAGCCTATTGACTGAGATTTAACAACAATGTTTGATACGAGATTATACAGATAAGTGAGTAGAGTAATAGTCTCCATTCATGTCTGGCAGGAGAATAAATTGTTCCGGACATCCGTGGAGGGCAATCTGTCAATGCAGAATTTAAAAATTGAAAATGTGTATACTTTGTGATCCAGCAACTGTACTTTTAGAATTGGACCTTATAAATATGCTTACATGTGAGCGAAAAGTTGTAACAGTAACAGTAAATGTGGGAAAATGTTAAATAAATTATGACTCATCTTTTCAGTAGCTTCCTGTGAATCCAATAGAAAGAATGGGGGAACTTCCTCTGTATTGATGTATTGCTACACAACAACCTCCAAGATATATTGTAAATGGAAAAAAGATTGTGTAAAACAGTGTATTATATGATAGCATTTAGATAAAAATTGGTGGGGGGAAATTGCATATGGATCTCAATAAGTAAGTATGAAATTAATGATATTAATTGCTTCCTGAGTGGAGAATTAGGAGGGCAGGAATGAGAGGGAGACTTTTATACTTTAGAATTCTGAACCATGTGAATGTGTTACCTATTCAAAATAAATAAAATCCTCCCTCCCTAAGTAAAAGGAATGAGATCAGGTGGTGCCTGTGGCTCAGTGAACCAGTAGGGCACTGGTCCCATATACTGAGGGTGGTGGGTTCTAAACCCAGCCCTGGCCAAAATGCAACAACAACAACAACAACAAAAAGGAATGAGATCACAGAGGATTTTGAATTATAGTCTAGCAATTGTATTTTTTAGGGTTTATAAAATTTGTTCAGTGCTCTCTCTCTCCTTTACTCCACACAATAACCAAATGAGAAAGCAGTTTTTGTGTTTTACAAATGAAAAGGTGAGACTCAGGCATTTAAGCAATTTGTACAAAATCATTCAGTAGTTGATATTAGATTTGAGAATATCAGGTGTGTTCTCTAAAAATAATTTACATTTATTGTAATTTTGTTATTTAAAGGAAAAATACTAAAATATTTTTAGGCAAAATGAATATATACCAAATACTAGTAGTTGAAGCTTAGTGATTTGAGAAGTGTTTATTAGAAGTTTTTTTTTTTAAGATAGAGTGTCAAGCTGTCGTCCTGGGTAGAGTGCCCTGGTGTCACAGCTCACAGCAACCTCAAACTCTTGGGCTCAAGCCATTCTCTTGCCTCAGCACCCTAAGCTGGGACTACAGGTGCCCCATCACAATGCCCAGCTATTTTTTGGTTGTAGTTGTCATTGTTGTTTGGCAGGGCTGGATTTGAACCTGCCAGCTCCGGTGTATGTGGCTGGTATTCTAGCCTCTGAGCTATAGGCACCCGAGCCTATTAGCAGTTGTTTGTTTGTTTGTTGTTTTGTTTTGAGACAGAGCCTAAAGCTGTCACCTTGGGTAGAATGCTATGGCATCACAGCTCACAGCAACCTCTAACTCCTGGGCTCAAGTGATTCTCCTGCCTCCGCCTCCCTAGTAGCTGGGACCACAGGTGCCAGCCACAACGCCTGGCTATTTTTTTGTTGCAGCCATCATTGTTATTTGGCGGGCCTGGGCTGGATTTGAACTAGCCAGCTCAGGTGTATGTGACTGGTGCCTTAGCCACTTGAGCCACAGGCGCCGAGCCTATTAGCAGTTTTTACATGGATCTTTATCTGTGTGCCTTATTGCCACCATGATCAGGTCTCAGCTATTCACCCTAGATTAGAGCTTTGTTTCAAACTCAATAAAAAAGAGTTGGCTGCAGGCTTGATGACTTTTTGCTCAATACAATCTGCGGATTTGTTTGTTTTAGGGTTTAGAATGGCAATCTTGTGTTTTTATAGATGGGAAGGGAGGCGTTGCTTTTGTTTCTCAAATATTAGATTGATGATGGTGAATTTTTTTCTTTTTTGTCCTGCCATGTCTCAGCAAAGAGTGCATTAATGTGGCTTCAATAGGATTGGCCCTTTTCTTTCAGAGTATTAAATTTTTCTTATTAGAACAAACAGGCCTAGTCAAGTTTAGAGACGGGAACTTTCTAAAATGGTTTAAATGGCAGTTACACCTCCCTTGTCTTGTTTGACCTTTATAGCACTAGGCAAGGAAGACAGAAAATGATTTATTCCAATTATACTGATTGGCAGACAGAACTCATTGATGTGAAGGGATGTGCTTAAGATCTTACTGCTTTAATTGATGGAATGGACTATGAGTTCAGGAACTAGAAATTTAATAGAACAAAGAGAACCTATTTTAAAAACAAATGTTAACAGTCCAGGAGACTCCATGAGAAGAAAGTAATGGCTGAAGGGTAAAAGAGTTGAGAGAGAGAGAGAGAGAGAGAGACCTGGGCAGTGTCCAGCTCAGGCCTGTAAACCTAGGATTCTGGGAGGTCTTGGTGGGAGGATTGCTTAGAGGTAAGAAGTTGGAGACCAGCCTGAGCAAGAATGAGACCCCATTTCTATTAAAAATAAAAAAAAAAATGAGCTGGACATCATGGCCTGTGCCTGTAGTCCCAGCTACTTGGGAGATTGAGGCAGGAAGCTCATTTGAACCCAAGAGTTTAAAGTTGCTATGATGATGCCACAGCACTCTATCCCATAACAGAGCTAGACTCTGTCTCAAAAAAAAAAAAAAAAAAAAAAAAAGACTGGATTTTCCTATAAAGAAGCAAAGTAGAATTTTATTATTAAAATGAAATTATAATAGCTAAAAGACAGATGGGAAAACCACAACATGTAGAAAAAGGCCAGTTTCACAAGGCAGGATCCAAGGAATGTGAAAGTTTTATATCTAACAATGAGACCAACTTTATGAACTGAACTTCTTGGAGAACACATGCACTGTGAGCAACAAGATAGAGGTGCAGGAAGACACCCCCTGGCTAGTCCAGGGAACATGTGAGAATGGCAGCAGCTGCTGTAAGTGTTTTACTCGTCAGTTCTTCCCAACAACAAATACATGGGATGGGGTGCTGGGAAATAAAGCCGGAAAAAACGGATGCAAGATTGTATTTTTGTTTTAATTAACTGTGTTCTAATCTGAGCGGCCTGATCCTATCCTGATTCCTACTGTCCACTGGCATATTGTGTAAATGTGGGAATATAGCCGAAGAAAAGGAATGGGTTGGTTAATTGGGACCCCTTGGTACCCTTGAGGCTGGCTCAGGGATAGCCTTGAGTCAGACTTCGCAGTATTTCAATCACAGAGTGGTTTTATTGAAGTTTCATGGCTAAAATAGGTTATGTAACTAAATGGTTTCATGGATGATGGGCGTGAGCCCTGAATTCACATTTAGATGTTGGCTGTAGGTCACTAACTGTCAGTCTGGGAGGAGTCGGAGAGTATTTTCTGTGGAGACTGATCCAGGGGCTTGTGGAAATGAACGTTTTCATTGGTGATCTGGAATATCAATGGAAATTATACTCTTAGTGTTTTCAGATAGTGCACTCAAGTTCAAATTGGAGATAGTTGGGTTATGGCTGGATATCATAGCCACAAGTACAGGGTTTTCTCCATAGGACCAAGAACTGCTTTAAATTAAAAAGATTTGTAAGGTCACAGGGACTTAGCTGCACAGCAATGGATGTGCAGAAGGGGCTTAATGATCAGGTATGTTTTAAGAAACATTGAATCTGTAGATATTTAGTGAATATCTACTAGTAATGTGTCAAGCCCTGGTGGGTCCAAGGGATACAAGAGTGAACAAAGTCCCTGTCCTTGTGGAGTTTGCTTATAAACAAATATATATTTCATAAATACATAGAATGTCAAAGGCCTCTCTGATAAAGTGACATTTGAGACGAGAGATGTACAGATTATACAAATGTCTATGGAAAGAGATGTAGGTAGAGGAAACGGGAAATGTGACAGCCCTAAAGTCACCTCTATGGCTTGTCCTCTACAGAGCAGCCAGAGAGAGTCACTAGAATGGAGTCTCTACAAGGGCAGTAACCTCCTCTGTCTAGTCTGCCACTGTATCCCCAGCATCAGAGAAATGGCAACACTTTAATAAGAGACATTTAAACCCAACTTCTTAGCAGCCTTTCCTGCAGGGATAGGAGATTAGAGCCTGCAGGCATAATTACTATCAGCACATCATAGATGTTCCTTCGATTTTTGTAGGTTGAATATGTGAATTGCTAAATGATTTAGTGGCACCCAATTTCATTGTGGGAATGGTTTGTTATTTTTCTTGCTAGTGAGAATTAACTGATAAATTAATCTGCTGCTGGCTTTAAGCAAACTCACAAATGATTGAACTGTAACAATTTATTAATTCAGAAATCACTTATTGGGAGCCTTTTGTGTACCAGATGCCATTCAAATGCACAAAACAAAATCTCTGCTCCTGTGAAACTAGAGATATGGCTAACTCCTTGGCAGAGCTGGCAAATGGTGGGACGTTGAGAATCATGAAGCAGCCAAGGCACAGTTTGGATCTTTGAGGTCACGATTATGGAGGGCTTAATCACATGTCCCTTGTCTGTCCTGTTGTCTCACCCTCTCTTCTATTCTTAGATTATTCCCTTTAGTGCTGTTGACAAGAAGCCGTGGGCCAAAGGACCGCTTATCAGACTCTGTGTGATACTTCTTATGCTCTTTCAAAAAAACTCTTTTTCAAAGTGTCTTCCACCCTTGTAATTTCTAGGTAACATGGTTTGGTTACCATATTTCTGCTAAAAGTTTACAGGTTTGAAATTAAAGAGAGAGTGTCAGTGCAGAATGACTTTTTGTTGTGTTTGTTTAGGATCCATGTCTTTAATTCTTTTTTTATAGTGTTATTGGACAGAACCTAAGTTTATTTTCAAGAGATGGGGTAAGGAGGATTGCAGAACTCGCCTTTTTATGTCCATCCCTCTCCCCGCCCCGCTTTTTTTTCTAATCTGTTTGAGAGAATTGGTTAGGCAGCACCGAATAATATGGTTGGAATGGAGAGAGTATTGTTTGTCTAAATGCTTTTTCGCAACAGAAATGCTGATGTTAAATGGGTCTCTAGTGGATGTGTTTATGTGAATTCAAGTAGTGTAAATGATTCTTAGCGTAAGAGTAGCAGTAGCAGTAACAGCATTCATCATTATCCAGAAATTTTAAAGCTATTTTGGTTTGATCCCTTATCTTGGAACTGAAAGATTTCGATATCCTATGGAGAAAGGATAAAAAAGTTAAGTCTCTTTTGGTGTAGAATAAATAACTTTATGTCTAAAAATATCTTCATTTGCAAAAAGAAATCTAAAGTGTTTGACTAGACAGATTTTTTCTGTGCTTAATAAATCAGCTAGATGACTTCAGGGATTGGGGAGTATCTTCACTTAAGTTACTATATATTTGGGTATTGTTACTTCTTTGTTTGCCTAAATGAAAACAATAGATTTTGGAATGGAATACCACGAAAGAGGGGAAAGATCTTGGCTGGAGAAAGACTTCATGTGGCCCATTTGGGGCTGCCACCCCTCATAAACACAGACCCTTTCTCTGAGTATATACTAAAGTTCATTTAGGGACTGAGGAAGTGTTTCAGACTGTTTATCAGTTTTGTTATATTTATTAGCATGAGGATTACTTTGTAGCAGTTTTGTCTCGTATTTAATAGCAGCAACTATCCTAGGATAGATGCTATGTCTTTCTAGTTGATGCTGTTGATGCTATTTAATGGAGTGTCAGATGGCATTGGCCATTTATTAAATGTCTAAAGCAGGGGTCCTCAAACTTTTTAAACAGGGGGCCAGTTCACTGTCCCTCAGATTATTGGAGGGCCGGACTGCAGGCCCCGGGATGAGTCAGCTGCTAAGCAGGAAAGGCAGCAGTGGCAAAAACACCCAGTGGGCCAGACAAATGTCCTAGGCGGGTTGCATGTGGCCCGCAGCTATAGTTTGAGGATGCCTAGTAAAGTGACTTGGAGTTTTTATACTCATTCAGCATTTATCAAACACATGTTGTATCAGAACTAGGTAGTGGGTACAAATCTATAGCTTCTGCTTAAAGTGAGTTTTTTTCCTTGGCTGTGTGGGACCCAAACTAATTAACTCAAGTCACAAGTCAGACTACCTCTTTTTGTTGTTTATTCAGAACAACAAGCTGCTGCATACCAAGGACCTTATCATGCCTAGGTGTTACAGCCCACATCCTGACCCCCTCCCCTTTGTCCCACTAGCCCCCTTTTGCACTCAGCCTACATCCTGACCCCCTCCCCTTTTTGCACTCGCCACTCTACTCTGCACTCACCCCACTTGCGACCCCCTCCCCTTTTTGCACTCATCACTCTACTCTGCACTCGCCCACTTGCAACCTTTATCCCTTCCTTCTCATTCGCTCACCTGAGACAAAAAGAAGACTCATCCCTGAGCCAATCAACCCTGAACATGACCACCCTGTACCTGTCAGTTTAGGACAGACATGGTTTACCTACCAATAAGGGAATGGGGTGGGATGGTCTAATGGGTGGGAAGAGGGAGAGGTATGAAGGAATTGTCTGAATAGTCTGTAAGGGCTGTTCCCACTTTTTCTTAAAGGGCAGCCCAAGACTCTGAGCTTGAATGAATAAAATTCCTTGTGCCTTTGCAGCCATTTGGACTCTCAAAGTGGTGCTTGAATTGAGTCTGGGGGTTAACAGCTGTGAACTAGTTAATCAGTGATACAGTCTGTTTCCTAATGTACCTAATTCTTTTCCTAGTAATCTATCTGGTTTTCGTACTGAGAGCAATAATAAGTGCTCAATAAATAAGCTTTTATTTAAGATGAATTTTGAAAATCTGGTTGTAATTCAGTAGACATGGCAATACTTTAATAAGAGACATTTAAACCCAACTTCTGAGGAGCCTTTCCTGCAGCGATAGGAGACTAGAGCCTGCAGGCATAATTTTTCCTGAAAGAAATCCCAGGGAAGAGTTGCTTTGTTTGGAAAGATATGGGCCAATTCCCTGGAAGACCTGACAAAGGGCTGCATATTGAGCATTGGGATTGTCAGAATAATTAGAGTGGTGAAACAGAACTACTTAAGTGAAGATTTTAACCATCTCATGTTTTAAGGTAGTATAATGTTTAAAAAATCCCAGAATTATTTTAAGTGAGGTAGGAGAGAAGAAGGGATGGTAAGGAATTGTGTGGGGAAATATTTTAAATCTGGGAATCTTTAAACAATGCTACTCTTATTTATAGATTCAGCTGGGTGGTGCCACAGGGGTGGGGCGCCAGCCCCCTGTGCTGGAGGTGTTGGGTTCAAACCCAGCCCGGGGCAAAAACAAAACAAAACAAACAAACAAAAAAATCTGGGAATCTTTAAACAATGGTACTCTTGTTTATAGATTCAGCTAAGGGCTAGCGTATTGGCAGGGCATGGAATCCTGGAAATAACCTAACCATCATCTCCATAGCAATGACGTCATGCACAGCATTAGGAACGTTGTAGGAACTTGCCTATGGATTTGCACACGCCTGGATGAACTGCACTGACTAGATGAAAAATTAGAGTCCCTCCCGAGGTGGCTCATATGGGGGTTTTTCCTTATTGGGACAGCAACATCGAAAATTTCATCCAATTTCGGGGTATTCCTTAAGCATATTAAAAAACATTTTTTAGGCATGGGAGTTAGACCGTACCTTTGGAAGTTTCCAAGGGTTCAGTGTACTACAGTGCATTGTGTTGAGTGGTGGGAGATCTGGATAACCAGGGATATGGTTAGTAGTCACTGGGCAAAATTTGAGCCTTGGGGGGCTCCGTTTCCCATTCTTTAAATAAAAGGTTGGATTACTTGTATTTTGGTTAGCTTCTTAATTATTTTTTCTTCCATTTAGATTATAGATCCTAACCCATATCAAATATTAGCCTGCTGAACAAAATTTTCTGCATCCTTCCTTTGTCCAGGCAGGTGAGATGCCCCCTACCTGTTGTGTTCTAAGACTTTGGGCTGAGCTCCTTTTTTTAAAACTTGAAAAGCTGTCGACCTTTTTTTAAAGCTTGAAAACCTGTCTTTCCTTTCAGTTATTTGGCAATATAATCCAGTTAATAATAGCCCTAAGAAGCGTTGCTATCAACAATACTAAAGCTCTCTACAGTCTCCTTATGTTTGAATAAAATGATTCCTTTTCATGTTCTAAAAAAAATGAAAACATTTGAGATCTCACTGGAAGTGTTTATTCATTCAAGCTGAAAGATGTGCCGTGGGTGTTCTGATTTTGGAGAGCTTTTGCAGCAGGTTTATGTCTATCTAGAGTGTTTTGTCCCTATTTATTTGTATTTGTTTAGACTGAAATTAATAGAGTTTTTCTTGTAAGCCATGAAGATCATTAATGTGGGTTTCTCCCCTGTGGCTCATTTTGTCAGCCCTTACATGGAAGAAAGAAGTGAAAGAATACGCTTTTTCTCTAATCTCGAAACTTACATCTTTACCATTAAATTGGGGGACTGGGGAAAAGAAAAAGAACATCCTTTGTGTGTGTGGGCGTGTGTGCGGGCACGCATGCACGCACATGTGTATACGCACAATAATAAAGTTTATGTCATAAACACTACTAATCTTCTGACTTTTGTAAACCCGATTTCCTTCTTGGCTCTCAAAATGTTTACGTTGTTTGTGTCCGCATTCGTAGTCATGGAACTTATGTATATATAAAATAATATTTCATGATTTGGGGGGGTTTGCCTTTACTTTTCATTCTTCCCTATTTTAGACTAGGAGGGACGTGAAGTTAAACATAAATTCTTTACGCGTGATTGAAAAAGTGATTTCGATTTACCCTTTTTCCTTATCGAGGAGTTCCTTTTATTTAAAGACATTTTTATTGTGAAGAAACTTGAAAAAAAAAGATCTAATTATGTTAGGTCATTGAAAAAGATTAATACAAGATATTGATTGGTTTCTTTCACAGTCTAATTACATAATCCTAGATTTCTTCATTTCTCTCCTCCCATGTTCCATCCTCTGATATTGCATCATCAATAATTTGCATTAGGAGAGTCTTATTGGGATGGGTTGGGGAGGGGGAGTGTTGATTTGAATATTAAATTAGCAAGTAATGATTGTGGGGCTTTGATATAATTTCGTAACAATGCAACTTCAGTGTATTTATTAAGACTGAGGGTTTAGCTTTGTATGCTACTTAATTTTTTTTTTCAGCTCAGACTCAGTCTCCTGTGATTTTGTAACTTGCTATTAGCCATTGGGCATTGACTTCAAACGGTCCTTTGTGGTGAGTTGAGCTCAAATTTACATAACCACACATTCTGCACAAAGTTGTTCTGAAGGACTCTCTTTCTCCAAGAAGTTTTATATGTTTTGTGTATTAAACTAAATTTTTACTGCTTTTCTCTTTTTGAGAGCTTTGATATGTTTAACTTTTTCTGTTTGCCTTAGATTTCAAGTTATAAGTTCTAGTTATAAGGACTTAAATGAATACCATTACAGGAATTTTGATTCTTCAGAAATCCTCTTTCATCAGTATGTGTGTGTGTGTGAGTGCGTGTATTTTTGTGTGTTCATGTTAAGGTGAATAGATGTTTGTTCCTGAAACCATGATTGCATTACTGGTGTTTTTTCTGGTGAAGAAATTCAGTTATGTGTTTCCTTAGGAACTTTTGTGCTGGCACCACATACTGCTTCAAATACTCTTTATGACCTGGCTGGAGAACCTAATCATTTATAATAGCCTTTTGTGTGGGACTGCATATCTAAAAATGGATTTCAAATTCTAAGCAGTTGATTTACAAACATACTTTTGAGGCACAAAGCCTTGCTAAAATGGAGACTGTTTCAATAGTCTACTAAGGCCTGGGCCCATTTTGAGTTCCTATGAAAGCAAAGCCTGAGCAAGGAGATGGGTACAAGTAGTTTATTTGGGAGGTGACCCCAGGAAGCCCGGAGAGGCAGGGAGAGGC
Organism: Otolemur garnettii; assembly: GCF_000181295.1. NCBI lineage: Eukaryota > Metazoa > Chordata > Mammalia > Primates > Galagidae > Otolemur > Otolemur garnettii. The sequence continues at coordinate 7,231,038 of NW_003852423.1, read as the reverse complement.
AGGGAAGGCAGACAAGTCAGTGTCAGAGTGAGTTGTGAAGGTTGCTGCTACAGGATTCCTGAAAGAAGTTAGACAGAAAGAAATTATTAGGAGGCTTCGAGCTGTGCCCTGGGCCATCTGCATTCCCATACTTCTGCTGCTCTTGCCTTCAGGCTGAATTGGCCCAGAGCTTCAAAGAAGGCCTTGGGGACAAAACAGATAGCTGTGTTAGGCTGCTCTCAACTCCCTTCCCTAGTGAGGTTGGAGGGGGGTTTGGGGAGGTGGGAGAGTGGAATGGCTGAAATCAGAGCTCAGCTGAGGGAATATAACAGGAGCATCAAGAGTAGCTGCTGTAAATATCCAGAAATGAATTGATTATGTGCAGCACAGCCCACCTATTTCATTGAATCTAAGATTGCATTCATTGTAGGAGCCATCATTAATTTACATACCACCAAGAAAGAAAATGTACCAATGAGGAAGAAAAATAATGCTGCCAAGTAAACTATGGTGGCCATTAAATGTAAGGCACACTTACTATGGGATATATTAAAACGTGGGGAAAAGCATGTCCTGGCATTGGTGAAACACAGTGCTGTAGGTCTGCATGTCCTGTTATGGAACGATGGGTAGTGTCCATTGTGAAGTATTCATATACAATATAACCTGAAAATTTCAGGGTATATAATATGTGAAAGGTGATTCCATTAATAGGAATAAACAGTTTATTAAATTCTAGGAGCATTTACATCGAGCTGTTAACATTAATAATCCTCAGGGTGGTTGTGGTGTGATTACTAACAATATTTTCATGGTGAAGATGTACATGGTACGGTGAAATTGACAAAGAAGGAGAAACAAGTAGCTGTCCAGAGAAATCATGTTTTGTAGTCTTTTTGTAAGTCATTGTCATTTAGATCAGATCTAAAACCTTCTAGAAATTTGTTAATTAATTACTGTTTCTGTTGACTAAGGAGTACCATTGTCATTAGGAACAGCTGATTTCCTATAAGGACTCGTGCAATCATGACCTTTTAATATGCGCTCACACCTCAAAAGAGATTTTTTCTAGGGAGTCCCCAAGGACCCTCCCAATTAAGACGCTTCTAATCCCTTTTCTCACCCTTGATGACAGAGGGCTTAATGAGACTCATTGACTTCAATATTAGCCTAGGTAGACAAATATGCAGACAGAGCCATAGAATTTAGGATCCTGAGACCTTTAATAGATGATTTGGGAATTATTTACTCAAAGAAAAGATGGACACTTCCTATCCTATAAAAGGAGTAATAGAATCTGAATGGCACCTGTGGCTCAGTGGGTAGGGTGCTGGTCCCATATACCGAGGGTGGTGGGTTCAAACCTGGCCCCGGCCAAACTGCAACAAAAAAATAGCTGGGCATTGTGGTGGGCACCTGTAGTCCCAGCTACTAGGGAGGCTGAGGCAAGAGAATCGCCTAAGCCCAGGTGTTGGAGGTTGCTGTGAGCTGTGTGACACCACGGTGCTCTACTGAGGGGTGACAAAGTGAGACTCTGTCTCTACAAAAAAAAAAAAGGAATAATAGAATCTTAGAATTGGAGGAAGGGATCTTAAATATCATCTAATCCAATGCACCATTGATTTTTTTAAGTTAATCTTATTTTTATTTTCTATTTCAAAGCATTATGGGAGTATAAATGTTTTTGATTATAAGGATCAATTTTGTAATGCTTGAGTCAGGGTTATAAGTGTGACTGTCACCCAGATAGTGTTCACTGTACCCATTAGGCAGGTTTTTGCCCATCCTTTCTTTACTCTTCCCTTGTGCTTGAGTCCCATTGAGTTTCACTTTCCTCCGTACACACGTGTGCTCCTTGGTTAGTTCCAATTTAATAGCGACTACATGCAATGTTTGTTTTCCCATTCTTGACACCACTGATTCTGTAGTCTCCTACACAACTTTGCTGACGGATACCAGCCTCCGAAAGGGTTTTCAGGGACTCAGTACCATCGCATGAAATCCATTCCAGCTGTGAGCTATTGAATTGTGAGAAGGTTCTTTTTCAAAAAGGTAAGTCTGCTTATTTTGACTTCTACCCCCAGCTTAGATCTATGTTCTGAAGGAGAATAAATCTCATCTTTTTTGTATAGTAATACTTCAGATATTTCCTCTCATGTAGAATAAGTCTGATGTCTTCTGCACAGCAGTGCTCCAAATATTTGAAAATAGCTACCTTGTCTTTTCCTAAGATTTTCTTTTTTAGGCTATTATTCCCAGACTTGAAACCACTGGAGAGTTTCTGTCTCTGTCTTCAGTTGCTAAGGGGGACTGTGATTCTCTTTTGCCCTTGTTGCTGGCTCCAGCTCAAAGGATTTCTCTGTAGGTCTGTGAGATTGTTATATGGTATTTGACAGGTTTTCTTATTTCCAGCAAAAGTTTTAGAAGTTAGCATTGGAATTTTTTTAAAAAAATCCTTGTTATTCTTAAAGTTTAGTATGTGATGCCATCACTTGTCTCTTTGACATACAGTGAATGGATGGAGGTCTTTGGGGCCATTAAGGTGTCTGCCTAAATACTATCAAATCATCAACACCCAGAATCTGGCAAATGGGTAGTGTGCCAGGAATATATATACTTTTATACAATTTAATTAGATATCTATGAATATATATATACATACTACTCATGTTCAGATTATAGTTTAGTTTATAGCTCATTTCGAATATTTAAATTTTTGGAAATATGCTGTCTACTTAGAAACAGTAACTCCCAGACCTCCTCCTTCCCCTATATAGACAAGTTGTTGATATGGTTAGGGGTAAAACAGTATGCTAAAAATGTGACTTTGAGATTCAGTTATTGCTAGTCACCATGGCATGATATTTTCTATGAAATAAGGGTTATGTAGCTTTCAGGAGTAGCTGATAAGTCAATAATAGCAACAGTTAGCAGTGTTGCTCTGGAGGTTTTTGGGCTTCAGTAAGGCCAGGTTGCAGACTCTTCTGTAGACCAGTGAATTATACCTGGAAGAGCTTGATGCAGAGAACTTCCTAGCTTTCTTTTATCCTGTTTTAATACGTTTTTGGAAAGCAGGAGATAATAAATAGCAACATCTCACACATTTGTAGGAATTCACTTTTGCTTTCATTTTCTCAATCCTATTTTATGGTTTATAAGATTTTCTTAGAAGAGATCTAAGCATCTTCGAGTCCAACCTCTATCTGATGTTTTAACTCTTTCTGTCATGTAACACCTTGACCTGACCATTATCAAGGGTAGGGAACTCCTGGCTTTGTCTTCAAACAGCTCTAAACCTTACCAGAGCTCAGCCGTCCAGCCTCCTGTGGTACAGATCGTTTTCCTTGTTTTGGCCATTTAAAGTATGAAAGGGGCAAGAATAATAAACAGTCACACTCATCCTTCTCATTCTGAGCATAAACCAAATAGCAAACCTTTATCGAATGCCTGCTGGGTACTGTGGGAAATAGTTCTTAAGATGCAGATGGAGATAAAATCTTTGCCACCCAGAAGGGTAAGATGGACCCTGAGTCTGCCCTTAAGAAATGGGCAGGACTTCTATGGTTGTGTGGCCTTTTGTTTCTTGAGAGTCCAAAGTCCAAGAGTTATTCTATAACCTTCTTGTTAAGCTAATCAATCAGTTAAGCTTAGCTTATTTAACAAAAGGAGATATTTGTACTAAGCAAAATCACAGATAGTATTTCCTTTGTAATTTCTCATATCTAGAATATAGTATTTTGCCTAACCATAATTCTTAACTAAAATTTACCCATTTAAATACTGTGGGAGTTTTGACAAACAGCCAGGAGAAGAGTTCTCTCATTCATCTGTTGGTAGAGTCTATGTACCCTCCTTTCAGATATGAGTTAGTTTGTGTCTGCTTCAACCAATACAAGTATGGCAAAATAGTTCTAATACTATGTTGTAAAAGGCAGTTTGATTTCCGCATGCTTTTCTTGGGATATTAGTACTGAGGAAGCTAACTGCCAGGTAGAAATAGGACTTCTCCAAGATTCCCAGGCTGGAGAAGCCGCTCATTCCAGCTGACAACCCCAGCTGAGCTCCCAGCATCGAGGACCAGCCCTGTGAGGGAGCCTTCGTGGACGCCCACTCAGTTGAGCCTTCAGAGACTCCAAAGTCCCCCACCCGCCGCATGTCCTCTGATCCTAATCACATAAAGACCTTGAGCCAGAACTGCCCAGCCCCACCTTTCCTGAATTCTAATGGTTTATTAACAAGTTTTAGACTATGTAGTTACTTAGCAATAGTAATTGAAACACGTAACTAGAAATAAAAATATTTAAAATCAATTATGTTATACAGGTCCCTGAGGTGTGTTCTTCACTGTACTCTTTTTCTGAACAGAGCCTAAACATAATTTCAACCACTTGTGAATGTGCGTCGTACATCTTATTTTGTAGTTAAGGTAACATCCTCAAGTTACAAAATGAGTTGCAAAGGGACTCTAGACTGCTTAGCTTATCAGAGTCTTACCTGTGCTTGCAGTTTTTTATTTTTCCCCTTGCTGCCTGTAATGGTTTCACCATGTCTGAGTGTGCCACCTTCAACTTGTTAAACTATTTTTAGAATCATTGTGTTCAAATTCGGGTACTACATTGCATGAAAGATGTTTTCAACAAATATTTGGTGAATGCTTACTTTGTGTCTGGCCTTGTTCTAGGTGCCAGATGAGCTGCTAAGCTTTCAGAAAGCAGTGGTGTTGGACACGCTGTTGTCTCCAGTTCCTAGAATGATACCTGGTGTTCACTAAGTCTCTGTTGAATGAGTCAACACAGACCCTGTGCTAGGTGATTGGAGCACATGCTCACAATGAGGTCTGTTTTTCAGAGTGAATAGAAGGGAGAAAGAGCTGGAAAGTGTGTTGTAGGATGAGTGAATTAATTGGAGATGTGTAGCCTGGAAAAAAAAGAAAGAATTGATTGATGGAAGGATTATTATGTGGAAGAGAAATGGTGCTGGATTTGAAATAAAAAGTGTTTTTCTTTTTTGCCTCGTTATTATCAAGTAATAAATAGTGATAAAGTCTTAGTGGAGTTTACCATCACATTGCCTGGCAATGGTGGTTTTCGTTTAAGAATACTGCTTGCTCAAATTCAAGAAAAAAAAAACCCTAATCATGGAAGTCATGAGGAAAAGAAAATCAGATGTGGACTCCATTGGGCCAGATTTATGTTTTGTGGGTTCTAAAATATTTTTCACAATGATATGATAAATGTAGATTGTTCATTCATTTGAAATGTTACTTTTAAAGAGAGTAAAAAGGGCTTCATGGAGGAGCTAGGTATCTTGGCAGATGAGAAAAATACAAATTCCATTTTGTGTACAAACCTTTGGATGAAATAGTGTATACAAAAGAACCTTTGGCATGCTTTTTTTTTTTTTTTTAGAGACAGAGTCTCATTTTGTCACCCTCGGCACAGTGCCATGGCGTCACAGCTCACAGCAACCTCCAACTATTGGGTTTAGGCGATTCTCTTGCCTCAGTCTCCTGAGTAGCTGGGACTACAGGCACCTGCCACAACACCTGGCTATTTTTTTGTTGCAGTTTGGCCAGGGCTGGGTTCGAAGCCGCCACCTTCAGTATATGGGGCTGGCACCCTACCGACTGAGTATCTTTCTGTCTTTTGAAAGGAAGTGGCAGGTTAGGTCTATTAAGGTTTTAAGTTGTTAAATGTTGAAGAACTTAAATGGCATCTCTAACAATTGGAGTTTCTTATTAACATCATCACTGTAGTCTCGATAATTGGTCAAATTTAATGCAAATGAGAAATCAGAGGTATTACAGCTACGTGTGTAATCAGGTGTTATATCTTAGAATACAAAGAAGCTAATAATCCCTCAAAGTCATGATCACTTTTTAATCTTTGGTTTCTCCCCAATATAATTCTTTTCTTAAATTATCTGTGATGTTAGATTGGGAATTTTTAAATTTCTTCCTTGGTTTTCTTAGGCGATTAATGGAAATTTTTGACTATGTACAGTCTCCTGTCTGTGCTGGGAAGATTAGGTAAAGGATTCTTTTTTTTTTTTTTTTTTTTTGAGACAGAGTCTCAAGCTGTCCCCCTGGGTAGAGTGCCATAGCATCATGCTCACAGCAACCTCCAACTCCTGGGCTCAAGCGAGTCTCCTGCCTCCGCCTCCCAAGTAGCTGGGACTACAGGCGCCCGCCACAACGCCCGGCTATTTTTTGGTTGCAACCATCATTGTTGTTTGGCAGGTCCGGGCTGGGGATTCGAACCCACCACCTTAGGTGTATGTGGCTGGCGCCTTAGCCGGTTGAGCTATAGGCGCCGAGCCAGATAAAGGATTCTTAATTTAACTTTTATGGTTTCTTCCAGTTTGTGTTTAATCTGAGACATAAGGTAAACGTCCTAACCTGACTTCTCTGGTGAAAAGTACAACGATAAATGTCAAGGAAGATTCAGAATGGACCAACCAAAAGCACATCTGTTTATGCAATTGATTCTCCATTCCAATTTAGTCGTGTCATAGAGAAGACATAGCACCAGGGAACATGAGAGCTTTTCCTAGCGTCACATTTCCATTTTATTAAATTCTACTTGCCTGATTTGTTTCAAAATTGAATCTGTTTCTTAGCATGACTTTAATAGTAGATGGGTTTCCTTGGAGACATGTATAGATTTCAGAGTTATAGTGTTAATTTGATCTTATCTAACTTAACAGAATTCTTCTTAGAAAGGTATGCTCTGGTTTAGGTCATTAAAACATCCCACAAAAGCAAATACAGAAGCTATGTACGAAAGATGTGGGGGGATCAATTTCTGGTTGGAATGCAGTGCCCCATTGCAGGAGTAATTTCAGAGATGGGGGTGGGGCTGGGGGAAATGATGTCATTTTCAGGTATCACTCTGAAATTATCCAGCTTTTCCAAAAGGAGGACCATGTGGGTCAGGGTACCTGGCAAATCCCAAACTCAGTGCCAGCAATTGAAGGAATTTGTATTTATTAGTAAGAGGTAAAGGATTGAAGACTTCAGAGAAAACAGAGGGAGCCTGGGAGGGAATTTGTGACATCTTGTTCAGGGAAGAATTGAGGTGATTTGTGTCCTCAAGCCAATGTCAAATACAGGTGTGACTTGTTATGCTGAAACCCAATCTGGGAATGCAAACTCCCATTCATCATACTACATAATGGGACAAATCTGACTTAAACGCTTGGGAGCCATGTTTACAGTCTTCAGGCTGTTTTCTTTTGTCAGACATTTCAACAGATGTGTACTCAGACCACTTGATTTACGGCTGCAGGTGTGCATAGGCCACCCCTTTGTGCATGGCCCCCCCTTTTCTGTTTAATGTTTGCTCACTTCGTTTTTTCAAATGTTACAGCAGTGAACCTGCTGATTACTAAACACCAGTTTAGCTTTCCCAGGGGGACAAGAAACTGGAACCCAGGAATGTTATGAATGGGCGTGTCCCTGGCACCAGAATCTTTGGAGGGAAGCCGACTTAGAAGCCAGAAAACATGTTTGTTTTGTTTTGCAATGAAATGACTGAGTGAGCAGACAGAAATGCTTTCTGCCCTTCCTTTAAGGCTCTGCGGTGGGAGCAGAAATGCCCAAGCTGCCTCATGCAGAAGCATTCTTGCCTTGCTCCTTGTGTCATGATTTGCTGGAAGCAGAGACTTTAAGAATGAGAGGCTCAGATTCTTCAGCATGACTATAGCTAGATAGCACTGGACATAGCACTGCATCGGGGAAGTCACGCAAGGGTCATAAATTGGTTAAACCACAAACCCCTGGTCTGCCACAACCAGGATGGACTTCATGATTGAAGATCGAATGATCTATAGCAGCAGTCCCTCACCTTTTTTGCACCAGGGACCTATTTCATGGAAGACAGTTTTTCCCTAGGCTGGAGTAGAGGGTGGTGGTTTTGATGAGTCTGCACACAATTGATTTATTATGGTCTCTGTGCATCAAACCTCTCTGTGAAGGATAATCTGTGTTTGCAGCCAGTCCCCAGCACTGTCTTCACTGTCTCCGCTGCACCTCACATCATCCGGCATTAGATTCTCATAAGAGGCGTGCAATCTAGATCTCTCGCATGCACAGCTAACAGTAGGATCTATGCTGCTGTGAAAATCTAATATTGCCGCTGATCTGACAGGAGGCGGGTCTCAGCTGGATGTGATTGATGTCAGTGTTGGGGAGCAGCTGTAAATACAGGTGTAGCCACTCACCTCCTGCAGCCAGGTTCCTGGCAGGCCATGGACCTGTCAGGTGCTGGTCCGTGGCCTAGGGGTTGGGGACCACAGCTCTATAGCATAATTTAATGGTGGAAAACAGGTTCCATTTTACCCAGATGTGTTTTTCTAGCCCTGAGCCATTGTTCTCTTTGGAGAGGACAGCTTTTGCAGGTAGACATTTACCAAAGCATTTTATCTTCACAGACGGAGCAATAGCACTATTCAATTCCTCACACTCCAGTGTTGCACAGCACTTTGTAATATAGTCTTTTATGCGAGCAAGAGACAGCCCTGTGTCCTTACAGGAAGCTGTGTGAAGCCAGCCCAGCTTGTCTTGCATTTAGGATAAGTGGATTAAGATGTTGTGAAATTTGAATAGTGACGGTTTTTTTTATTAAGCTCATTTCATGTCAAAGTCTGCCCTGCCCTGACATGAAACTATTCATGATCTTTATCCCACTTAATAAGGATGTTCATACATGTAAAAATATTAATGTTTGACTATGCAGCTCTCCTCTCAGCTTGCTGGAGTTGCTGTAAAACATATGGTAAATGCACCATATCACTCTTATAAAATTAAAAAAATCTGAATATTTCTGGCCCCAATGGTTTTAGAAAAGGGACTGAAAACTTGCACTTAACAGGAAGAAAAATGGCCATCACCATGGAAACACAGAAACTTTCATGCTTCACGTTCGTTCTAATTTAATATTTCAGGGACTCTAAATTCTGCCCGGTTAAGCAGATGAGAACCGATACTAGGATGCTCCTTGTGTGTTGGCGATCACTGGGGAATGTGTGGATTATCGTAGAGGGAAAAGAGGCCCCTGAAGGATCTAAAGCCAGGAAACAGCAGGAGCAGAGTGTCTGGACAGACATGGCTTCCCTCACCCCCAGCTATAAGTGTACCTAATACTGTGGTCAGAAGGGGAGGCTCTTAGCTGTATTTAGCATCATACATTCATTGTATTAGTTGCATAAAAGAATATCTATGGTGACACTTGCCTGCAGTCCTGGCTACTCTGGAGCATCACTTGAGTCCCAGGAGTTGGAGGCGACCACTGTATGATGATACCACTGCTTTCCAGCCTTGGTGATAGACTCTGACTCTTAAAAAAAAAAATTTATATATATATGTGTGTGTATACACACTTTGCCTACTTAGTAAATTTGGTCTAGTTCATTTCATACTGTATTATATTCCATTGCTTTCAAGTAATCCCACTGCTTTTTTTTTTTTTTTAATGAAGTTCAGAGGTAAAAAAGAAATCCCTTAAGATATTAGGGAAGGCAGGTTGGTTCAGTCAGACCCAATATCCATTTCTGGAAGGGCCCCAAGTGTGATACACAGCAGACCTGATGAACAAAGCTTATTCTTCCCATCGTGTTGTGGGTTCCAAGAGAAATGCGGGCAAGATAGAGCCCTATGTTCTTATAAAACACTACAGTGTGGCTACTAATACCTGTGAAGCCAGCCCAGCTTGTCTTGCGTTTAGGATAAGTGGCATAAAATGTGAGAGTGGAAGGGGAAGGGAAGATGGGGTGAGAACTTGGGAGGGCCTTGAATGCAGCACTACGTAGCTGGCCTTTGAGGATCATTTGCTCACAGCTTTTGTATGTAGAATTCCATGCCGTGATGCGTTATACTTCATCTAACTAAATGCATTGTTTTAGGCTAGGTTAGATATCTCCTACTAGGTGCTGTTATGGACAAATGGGAGTAGGTATACAAAGTTACCAAAATCTGAAGGGAGAGAAACTTAAAATGAAGGAAAAGTATCTATTGCATCTATATATTTTTGTTCTTTCTGCCATTTGAGAACAGATTGCCATTGTTTTTTTGTGGTGGGAACACCGTGGCCCATCAAGAGCTTGGCTTAAAATCAAGTGCTCTGGTGCAGAGGAGTCACTGTGGGTCTTTGCAGAGAGGAGTGATGTGTTCAGAAAGGTGCTCCGGGAAGGTTTGAGTGGGAGAGACTGGAGAGCTGGGAGGAGCTACTGTGGTCATCTAGGCAAGAAACAATAACTGTTGCCTGAATGGGGCAGCCAGCAGCGGGAGTAGAAGGGGGAAATGCTGGAAGCAGAGACTTTAAGACATATCTGATATGACTTTGATTTGTCTCCACTCTTCTCATTTTATTCCTCAAGGGCACTTGTGAATTGGTAAAAAGGAAGACTCAATTAGGAGTTGACTGGGTTTTCTTAGGATTTTCCCAGAGCTCAGGGCAACGTTTTTTATACATATGTTAAAGGTTATCTGCCTGAAATGCTTGCTAAGGCTAACAGAATTCTTATTCTTAAAATAAAGAGACGTTTGGAAGAGTGGTGTGGGAACTGTCAGCTTTCAGTTCATAATTGTCTCCTGTTTGCTCCTGACCTGCCATCATCCTCTGCTGAGCTCACACTGGGGACTCCCCCTGCCGTCCTCATTCACCATTCCTTGTCTCATTGGTTTCCGTGACCTCCCACCCACCTTGGCATCCCACTCATGGGCCACACCCTGATCTTCTCACTTTTGAGATGGTTGTTAAACCCCATATCCTAGCCATCTTTCCAGTCTGCTTTCTTTCACTAAGCCTGATCTCCAGATGTATCACGAATCTCTGCCCTTGAGCCACACTCTGTTTTCTCAGCCAATCTGGTCTTTGCTCCCCATTCTTCTGACTGCTCCTGTGGTGTCGCTGGACTGTGTAGCCAACTCCTTGGATGATCTGCCCCTGGTGCCAGTGTGGTCCTCACCCCGACCTTCTATAGTCCTCTCCGACTCTCATTCAACACAGCAGTCTACTTCTGTATTTGTACTCTATGTATAGCTCTGATTATTGGCTCCCTTTCAAATTTATGATTTTAATATTAGCAGAAACCTTTGACATTACTTGGAAATGTTTCTGCAGATCCAAATTTACACATTTTCCCATTTTCCATTGCAGCTATTTTATACCTTTATTATTCTCTTCAACAATATGAATTTCTTCCACAATGTCATTCTCAGCAGTGGAATTTGTCTTCATTTTATCTAGAAACAGAGGCCCTAAGAAAGAAGTTCTCCTAACTTTATTTATAGACCCTGAGTTATTGATTCCCACCCCCCTCTTCAGTGATTAAACTGCGTTATTCCATTCTAATTCTTAACTATCTCTGAAAGCCTCCTGATGACATCCTGGCCTGTCTATAACTTACTGTGCATATTCTATCAGTTAAATTGATTTTGAGCCCAAATAACAGAAAATTCAAATAGAAGAGGCTACACGAAAGAAGCCTGAAAGTAGGGCATTTCCAGCATCACTTAATTCAGTGGCTTGACAGTGTCATCAGGAACCTATTTCTTTAGTCTTTCATCCCTGATATTCATAGTATAACTATTTGTCCTCCCAAACTTTCCTAGAGTCCCATTGGTCAGGACTGTAGAGTACACACTTGCCTCAGCCAATCAATGGCAAGGGGAATGGGAATTCCCTGATAGGTCTAGAATTGCTATGATGTAGATACAGCAGGGTAGGGAGGAGTGCAGGCCCCCCTGAAGCACACAGCTTCCCAGTAACTGAACAAAACTAGAATTCTGTTTACCATGTAGAAGCACAGGGGGAATGGCCACTGGGCAGACGTTACCAGTAGCCTCCACCATCTCCATCCTGAAAGACTTGCTCCCTTGAATCATGGACACCGATCTTCTTCTTTCCCTGAATATTCTCAATGTCTTTGTCCCCTCCATTGACTTTTTCTCTTTCTTCCTCTTCAATCTTGGCTTTTTCGATGTATGCATTTCATCTCTTTTTGCTCAAGGGTATTTCCTTGAGCGATCTTCACTATTCCTATGATTTCATGGAATAGCTCCACACTGAAAATTCTTAAATCTTTATTGCTACACTGACCTGTACCTCTTGAGCACCATTTTATTTCTTCTTATTTATTCTTGAGTTCTTTATCTTGATTAGTCATATCATGTACTATGGCATGTAATTTTGCCTTCTATTATATACTTTTCCCTTAGTTACAAAATTCATGCCCCTCCCCCCCCCTTTCTTGGGCACTTTAATCTCAAAAAACAAACACAAAGTTGGGCGTGGTGGCTCACGCCTGTAATCCTAGCACTCTGGGAGGCCAAGGCAGGTGGATTGCTTCAGCTCAGGAGTTTGAGACCAGAGTGAGCAAGAGCAAGACCCATCTATACTAAAAATAGAAAAGCTAGCCAGGTGTTTTATCGGGTGTCTGTATTCCCAGCTACTTGGGAGCCTGAGGCAAGAGGATTGGCTGAGCCTAAGAATTTGAGGTTGCTGTGAACTATGATGCCACAGCACTCTACCCAGGGTGACTGATTAGGACTCTGTCTCAAAAAAAAAAGCAAAACAATAAAACATGATTGTCCAATTTCCCTTGCAGGTAGATATGGCCATGTGACTAAGGTCTGGCTTGTGTGTCTTACTTAGGAGTATTGTATGGGACTTATAGAAAGCCTAATAAAATGAAAGCCTTTAGTGGGAAAGTATACCCTTTTGGCTGTCAGTTTTTCCTACTTTTGGCCCGGTAACCTAATCTCTTCTCCCAGACCCCACTTTCTAATACCCATCATGTTGGTGATTAAGTTTCAATTTGCTAATTTTGGTGGGACAGAAACATTCAGACTGTAGCTACAAGTAAGTCCTTGTTTGTCTTGGCCACCATTTGGGGGTAAGGAGTTGTGTCTCTCTTCATTGCAGCTAATGTAGTTCTTTTTTTTTTTTTGAGAAGGAGCCTCAAGCTATCCCCCTGGGTAGAGTGCCATGGCATCACGCTCACAGCAACCTCCAACTCCTGGGCTCAAGCGAGTCTCCTGTCTCAGCCTCCCAAGCAGCTGGGACTACAGGCGCCCGCCACAGCGCCTGGCCATTTTTTGGTTGCAGTCATCATTGTTGTTTGGCGGGCCCGGGCTGGGGATTCGAACCCACCACCTTAGGTGTATGTGGCTGGCGCCTTAGCCGCTTGAGCCACAGGCGCCAAGCCCAGCTAACGTAGTTCTAATAGACATTTATACTCTTGTTACCCAAACAGAATATTCCATAGTTTTCATTTCTCTCTCTGTCTACATCCCAATTCTTGGATATTACTTTAAAAATATCTCTTGATCCTGGAAGCATAATAGAAAGCCAGAACAAGAACACACACTCTATTCTCACGGATTTGTTCAATGTGAATAGTTTGACTATAGCAATTATAGGCCAGGACATGTAAAATGGAAACTCTTATTTTATTAATGGGAATATCATTTGGAACAACCTGTTTAGAGAATAATTTGGCAATAAGTAGTTAGGTTTGCAAGGTTTTAGACCTTATAGCACCATAAGCCTGCAGTTACTTCCAGATAGGGAAGAGTGTCACACACATGTATGGGGAGGTGTGTATGCTCTGCTTACTGCTGTGTTGTTTGTTAGAGCAAAAAATTAGAAGCAACCTAATTGTGAACAAGACGGATAAACAACTGTGATGTATCCAGTCAATCAAATTCTACAGAGCAGCCAAATGAAAGAGCTAGAACTGCATGTATCTTTATAAGTAAGTCTCAGGAATAATGTTGAACAAAAACTCAGTTCATACAGTTAAACAATTGACATAAAATGTTATTAATTGGCATTCTTCTCTATGACAACTGCTGCTGCGCCTCCAGTCAGAGCCTCATTATTTTCCCCCGGTGTACTGTTAAGAGCTCAATAATTTATCCTCCTGTTCCATTCTCCCCATTCCAACTCACTTTTGATACTGCTCCCATAGAGTCTACTGCTTAAAAACCCTTGGAATTCCTACTGCGTACGGTAAATGCAGGCAAACTTGTATCATGCTCTCAGGATTGTTCCCAGAATCACCTCCCTTTGTGTCTTCCCAAATTTGTGCATTCCTTTCTTCAGCAGCCCTCAAAGTCCCTGTGTCAGCAGGCAGTTTCTGTCACTGGAGTGACTCTCCCCAAGTCCCACTTTCTCCTTGTCACCTGTTAGAAGCCCGTAGATGAGCTTTCATGGTCCCGAGCTAGGGTCTTCCTTTCTCTAGAATCTTCCTTTCTCTAGAATCCTTCCACTTTTCCACTCCTTGTACCCCCACAGTTTATCTCACTGGTGGTGTAAGAAGTTGGTTTATTGTATTGTATTCCAGTTTTGACCATGATATGAGCAGATCTCTGTCTTGTTGATCTTCAGGTCCTGGAGCACCTTTGCATAATTTTAGTGCATAATCTGAAGTCGTTAAAGATTCTATTGGAAGAAAGGTTGTTTGGGTTTTTTTCCCTGAGACTGAGTCACTCTGTTGCCCAGGCTAGGGTGCTGTGATGTATTGTTTTTGTAATCGTGAGAGGAAAAGTGAGCCCAGAATTATAGTCTGTAGTCACGGTCTCAGCTTCCTTTGAAAAATCACACATATCTTAACATGTTGAGGATCACAAGAAAGGCTTTTTTTCAAGTTCATATCTTACTGGAACCAGGAGCTTTAGCCCCTTCATGGTAAAGTTAATAAAGGTTGTGTTTTAAGGAAATGATAGAAAGGATTGTACTTTTCAGCCAGGGGAAATCTAAGAATGACTAAAATGATGGTGAAAAGATTCCTTCTTTGAGAATATAAAGTACTTTTTTTTTTTTTTTTTTTTGGTCTTTTCCTCTGCTCATTGAACTAATTCTTACTCATTGCAATATAAATATCAGAAAACATGAAATAGAATTTGTAGAAGAAAATTAAATGTCAGTTTTTGGGGGGGTATTTTTAATTTTTTTTCCTTTGGCACATAGAGATACTTTATATGGAAATGAAAATGTGTTTTTTATAAAAATGGAATCATGTTTTGTAACTTTTTCTTAACTTAATGTGTCATATCAACCAATAGAGCTTCATCATCATTTTTTTAAAATTCAGGCATAGTTTATAACCTAAAGTGTATAAATCTGAGGCATACAGCATAACCACCACCCAGATCAAGATATAGAAAGAATATTTCTGGGCAGTGCCTGTGGTTCAGTGGGTAGGGTGCCGGCCCCACATACCAAGGGTGGCAAGTTTGGGCCCAGCCCCAGCCAAACTGCAACAAAAATTAGCCGGGCATTGTGGTAGGTGCCTATGGTTCCAGCTACTCTGGAGGCTGAGGCAAGAGAATCGCCTAAGCCCAGGAGTTGGAAGTTGCTGTGAGCTGTGACACCATGGCACTTTACTGAGGGTGATAAAATGAGACTCTGTCTCAAAAAAAAGAAAGAATATTTCTAGTACTGCAAAAGGTTCTCTTGTAGTTCCTCTGTGGCGATGAGACAGTTCTATATATTGGTTGTGATGGCAGTTACGTAATTATCCTTTATAAAAATTTTATAGAACTATGCACAGTATACATACCTGCATGCATACACCCAAAATGAGTACATATGAAAACTGGTGAGTTTCTTCTGAGTAAGCACCACAGCTGTTACCTGCGTAAACTCTGTAGTCTAGTTAATTATATTGTGCCAATATTAAATTACTATTTTTGACTCTAGTTATATGTAAGGTGAAGCCAATGGTCAGTGCTAGGTGAAGGGTACACTAGCTCACTCTGAATGTTTTTGCAATTTTTTATGTATCTATAATTTTTCTTTTTTCTTTTTTTTGGGGGCTGGGCTGGGTTTGAACCCACCACCTCCAACATATGGGGCTGGTGCCCTACCCCTTTGAGCCATAGGTGCCACCCCATGAATCTATAATATTTTTAATTAAAAAGAATCTCCTTCATGCCTGTTTTAACAGATGTCTTACAAGTTATTATATAGGTATACCATAAGTTATTTTACCAATTTTCTATTCATTTGGATATTTTCCTGTTTTTTACTAGTACAAACAACTTTGTAATAAGCAATCTTGTACACAGTTTTCAAAAGGTGTCTAAAAAAATATACTCCACTACATGGGTCATTTTCAGTGGCTACATGCAATTTTTAAGACCGTGCATTACATAAAATAAAACAAACCTGTGCGGAAGGGATAATTAAGCCCCCCAGAAAGAAGGCATTGCAGCAAAATTGCAATTTCTGGCGTTTCCATTTGCATGTTGCCGAAAGTCTAAAGATATTGAACCCTGAGCCAAGGAGTAGAAGACATATATGAATGTTGGCCTAATTCAAACCCAGATTACTACATTGCTTCTCACATATTTCTAGAAAATATTCATTCAAAGATAAGTGGCAAACTCTGTTTTACAGGACAAAGCCATCTAAGTAGTTATGCTAAGTTTCTCTGTTCATCTTGATTTCTAATCCGATTTTGAGAAAACCAGCCTGGATACAAGCCTCTTGAAACCTTAGTGTAGTCTATGCTACTACTTAGCGGTTGGGGGTATGTTTTTGGCAAAACATGCATTGTATGAGGGTTGTTTCCCATTTGGGCACAGCAGGTACTTTACTCTGTCGCAGTCAATGGGGTATTTTGTTTGGTTTAGTTGACAAGTGTTCAGTTCACTTATAGTCTATTATTGCTGAACGTGTCTTTGATCCAAGGAGCTCTGTTATTTGCCATTAAAGCTTATAATTCAGACACATGAAAGGATTGTAATGAAAAGGTTATTGCTTCTGAGACATTCAGCAAAGGAGATTTACACTTGTCCATAACACAGTGTTGAGCACGCTGTGTTTATCTGTGTAACATTTTAATAAAAATTTGTCCCGCTGATTGTTACTGGTGGTTTTCACCTGAGGCCTATTTGAAGTGGAGAGATTTAACTTTTCACATTAGACACTGCTCTCATGTGACCTTATTTTCTATGACATCCAAGCTCTAATTCTAAAAGTCTCATTTTAGAACTATTGCACATTCGGTCTAACTGCATTCTGCCATAGGCTCCGTCACCTTGCTTCTCTCATTTTATCCATGGAGCCAAACTACAGACTAAACCGATATGAAGCCAACGAATTTTAGTCTCTATTGTTTTGTCCATTCTTTTCATGCCATAGGGTATAATTCTTGTGTATATCTTTTACAGGTATGTTTCACCGTGTATTTGACTGAAATTCCAAAGTTTGATAGCAAAAGTGGGTAGTTATTAACTTTGTGAATTACTCGTTGCTTTATTTTTCTCATAACTATTTCAACATTGACTTCAGATCAGAACGGGAAGCATAGGCTAATCCTTGACTCAACTGGAATTTAAGATAAATGCATTATGGAAAAGCAACATTTCCTTCCTTTTTACATAACAAGTTCAAACTTTTGTTCAACTACTAGTTTTCCTGGGGAAAAGAGGTATGATCAGAAATACTATGTAGGACTTAAGTGTTCCGTGTGGTAGGGTGAATCTAAGTTGGGTTTTAGGTCAGCCTGTGACTGTGACTATATCTTTAAAGTTTTCTGGAGGTTTTTGTCCTCCTTCTCATGTTCTGCTTCTTTTTAATTATTCATAAACCGAAGATACTCTTATGTACATGAAGTTATTCAGCAAAATTTGGGACCAATCCGAATCCATGGAGAGAAAAGACATTCTAAGCGTGTTGTGTTTCCAGGGTGGCTTTTCACCTCCATGGGTCTGTTCTCTTTTGACTCTAGGACAGTGGTAATAAATTGCTGAGCTGAAATATCTCATATGTGGCTCCCTTTTGGGGAATTTGCAGGTGGTACTAATGCTATTTTCTCCCTTGAACGTGTGTACTTGAATGTCCCTATTCTCTTTGTTCTCCATTTTAACCTTGAGCAGTGAAACCCCCTCTCAGCTGGGCCCCGGTTCTGCAGGCGTCTGCTTGCTGGGCCTGTTATTACTCTGTGAATCATTGCTGGCCTTATTAAACTATTTTGGGCAGCAGCCTTTCCATTCTCCTCCTGTGAACCGTGAAGACTGGAGTTGCTGTGGCAGCAGCATCAGATCTCGTGTGGAATCTGAACATGAAGGAACGATGGTTTGCTGGTTTGTAATGTGGCATCCATCTCTCAGAGAAGTGGGGTGTCTGCCCACTGGGGCCATTTTGGGTCTTGGAGATTTTCTTTTATTTTAAAAAGTGATCTCAGAATGGTCATTCTTGAGGGTCCAACATTTAAAAATGCTTGAGTATACGGCTGTTTTGTCTTTGTCCCTGTCTTAATTTGTTTGGGCTGCTATAACAAAATTCATAAACTGGGTGGCTTATAAACAATGGAAATTTACTTCTCACAGTTCTGGAGGCTGACGGAGTTATTGGAAGATTTGGTGTCTTGTGAGGTTTATGTTTCTGGTTCCTAGGTGGTGCCTGCTAGGTGTGCCCTCACAGGGTGGAAGGGACAAGGCAGGTCTTGGTACCTCCTTTGTAAGGGCACTGATCCCATTCATGATAGCTTTGCCTTCCTGGCCTGATTACCCCCTGAAGGTCCCACCTCCCAATGCCATCAAATTGGTGATTAGGTTGGAAGAGATGATTTAGGGGGACGTAGACATTTTTCCTTCATTATCTCCAGCACTGCCATGATCCTGGTTTTTGTTGGTGGTGCTCTCTTGCTTTTGCGTTCTCCCCAACCTCAGGCCCACGGGCCTATAGTGTGAACCTTGGCCAGGAAAGGCAGCAAGTGTGGCACATAAAACGGTGACCTCCAGCAGACAGACTTGCATGCAGATGCCAAGGATGGTAGGCAAAGGGTGTAACCTTGGTAAGCCTCAGTTGCCAAAGCTTTAGACTTGGGAAAACGTGTCTAACCTCCCACAATGGTGTAAGGATGAAGATAAGACGTGCAAGAATTGGTTCATAGGAAAACTGACCACTGGCTAGCACCAATCTGTACAGAGAGCCTCCTGGCCTTTGTTGAGTTGACATTATAATTTACCTAGTCTATGGGTTTCGTTTTATGGGTCATTCACTAAGACCCAAAGAGGTTGTGCTGCCTAATGACACACAGCTGCATATGGAAGAGTGAGAGTGAGAACCCAGATTTTCTAATTCCTCGTGTTTTCCCATGAAGCTTCAGTTACCTTTTATGTTTCTAGCTCCGGGCTGCATTTGAGATAGTCTCAGTCTCATTGATGGAGGTATTTGTGATTCATCAGAAAATACTTTTTCTATATGCTGTTTCATACCTCCTATTCTTCATTTCCACACACTCCCCTTTTATTTTTTTATAAAATGGAAAGACAGTGTATTAGTTGCCTATTGTTGCTGTAACAAATAAAGCTGAAACAACACATCTTTATTCTTCTCACAGTTCTGAAGGTTAGAAATCTAAAATCAGGTGTCAGCAGGGTTTCATTTCTTTTGGAAGCTCCCATAGGACTCTACTTCCTCGCTCTCACCGTCTTTTAAAGGCTACCTGCATTCCTTGGCTCCTGGCCTCATATCTTATCTCCTTTTCTGCTTCTGTCATCACACTGCCTTCTATACCTCCTTTCTGTCTCTTATAAGGAATCTTATGATTAGATTGGACCACCCTGCATAATCCAGGGTAACCATTCCATCTCCAGGACCTTAATTTAATCATATCTGAACATTTCCTTTTTCCATATATGGTACCATTCAGTGGTTCTGGGGATTAGAACATGGATGTATTTGGGGACTGTTATTCTGCCCACCACAGACAGCCACCTGCCTGACAACCCCGAAATCTCAAATTATCTTTTTTCACCTATAGTTCTAAATTTTTCCAAACCAAGTAACATTTATGAATCTACTTGCATACATTTTTGCTAGCCATTCATCCTCCTCCTCTGTGCCCCACAATGAATATCTTCTTTTAGAAGAGACCTATTCTAGAAATGGAAGGAAATGACACCACCCCCTACAATGACTGTTCAGACTTCTTGGCTTACCCTGAAGTTAAGGAGGCAATGGTTGGGGAATGGGTGTCTGAGAGCATCTGTCTTCCCACAGCTCACTTTCTGCCTCTGAACATGTACTTCCTGTGTGAATGCTAAATAATATTTAGAATCTAAAAAGAAAAAAAATCACCATCACATTCTACTATATATGTATTTGCCATTGGACTAGGGAGAGGTTTGCCTTCTTGTTTTTGGATATAGGTCAAATTTGACTTATTGTTAGCAGAAATCTCATTGGTGAATTCATTTAGTCAGACACCTTCATCAGAATCCAGGTCGTTAAACTCTAACCCTTAAAGGCTCCACTGAAGGTTTCAGGGAGCTTGACCCCTTTGGGCCCAGCAAAGCCATATGATCCTTTTTCTGGAAAGACTGGACCATAACTTTTACTGGATTTTCAAGAGATTAGTGACCTAAGAAAAGTTAATGACCAACTGAACTGATGGTTTTATTTTCCATTTCCCCTTAGGTAGAAGGCCCTTGGAAGTGCACTGCATATATATTTTTCATATGTGTTCTTTTTTTAGTTACAGCTCAGATTCCCCCATTCATATTTAAATAGACCTCCCACTGAAACCCCATGTCTTTTTTACCATCAGCAATAAAAGGTTTATTCTGTTTCCACTGGCATATTTTGAGATATCTTTACAATAAGATATGGGAACCTTTGTTAAGTATAATCTGAATCTTGGGCAGGCAATGTATAATTTGTTTGTTCAGACAAGAATTGGAGATAAAAGTGGTTTTTTTTTTTTTTTTTTCCTGCCATATCCCCACAAACACCAGATGTTTGAATTGCAATTTTTTTCTTTCAGGGCGTTTTGGGAACTGAAAAAACTAATTTCCACGTTCCTTCATTGTGTCACCACACATTTCTCCCTCACCTTTGACCACTTTTTACCCTTCCAACTCCTCGAGTTTCCTCATAAAGAATGCATGAAGTTTCCTTCCTGTATCTTTCACTTGGCCTTCACCTTTGCCCTTAAGTTTGCCTTATGGGAAACCAGAGAGACGAGGACTAACTATGGGGACTTGTTTAGGTTTCTTACATTGTTAGATATGTGAGGTGGAGCAATAGTCAAGAAGTATTGTGGACCAGGCGTCCTCAAACTACAGCCCGTGGGCCACATGTGGCCTCCCTAGGACATTTATCCGGCCCGCCCCGTTTTTTTGCTGCTGCTGCCTGTCCTGCTTAGCAACTCATCCTGGGGCTCGCAGTCCGGCCCTCCAAAGGTCTGAGGGACAGGGAACTGGCCC
Source organism: Otolemur garnettii (assembly GCF_000181295.1). Taxonomy (NCBI): domain Eukaryota; kingdom Metazoa; phylum Chordata; class Mammalia; order Primates; family Galagidae; genus Otolemur; species Otolemur garnettii. Next base: position 7,209,836 of record NW_003852423.1, on the reverse strand, counting down.
CCTGTTTAAAAAGTTTGAGGACCCCTGGATAAGAGAAAATACCAAACAAAATCCAAAGATTTGCTAATTGAGTCACTGCATACAATTTCAAGCTTAGTATATAAAATGCAAATGACCAGAGATGATTATTTACGCTTTTTGAATCAGAGAAGTTTTTAAAAGCAGGTGCAATTTGGAACTAAGGTCGGGTGACTAGAACCGGGAGCACATCAGGGTTCGTGAGTGGGCAGATCAGTTCTGAAGCACCAGGCAAAGCAGGAGCCTTAGGTTTGTGTAATGGAATCTTCTTTCTTGATGGATTCTTATTTCTTTTTTTTAGTTGTGTGGTATTTTGGAGATAATTATTGCATTAAATCGTATATATACAAATTCCCTTTGAAAACTGTGGGACATTATGCAAAAGGAATGCTTAGCTGTGATAAAAGGACTATGATGCTTTTGAGAGAATTTCAGTTTCCTGTGGCCCCACTTAACCATTTTATCGATAGGAAAAGCATGAGGTGGGACAGATGGTCTTTATATTATTAGGGATGAAGTTGCTTCTGACCCAGTGATCTTTCATTATGCCATGTTGCTTGTGTACCACTGAAAGAGGAAAAGGTGCTACGCTGAATGAATGGATTTCCTGTCTTGTAAATCAAAATACAGCAAGGTGCATCTACACACCCACCAGAGAGGCTAAAATGGGAAAGACTATTGGCTAGCGTGTGGAGCAACTAAAGCTGTCCTTCATGGCCAGTGGGAGTATGAAAAGGTACAGCCACTTTGGAGAGCAGGTTGGAAATGTCTAAAGTTACACACACGTACTGCATGGCCCAGCCATTCTGCTCCTTTGTATTTGCCCAACAGAAAGGCATATTATACAAATGTCAGTAACAGCTTTATCATAACAACTGAAAACTAGAAATAACTCAATTGTTCAAAAAATGGGCAAAGAGATAAATTGTGATATATAATATTTATGCAATGGAGGACTACTCAGCAACAACAAAGAAAGGGCTACTGAGGAGGCAGAAGTGCAGATGCAACTCAGGAACATCGTATTGAGGGCAAGAAGCCGGACACAAAAAAGAGCATCTTCTGTGTGACTCCATTCACGCAAAGTCCTAGAACAGATAAAACCGATGGGTAGTGACAGAAATCAGAGGAGTGAAGGTCACAGCGCATGAGGAAGCTCTTTGGGTAAGGAAATATTCTACATGTTGATCGAGGTGGTGGTTACGTTGGCATACACATTTGTTGCCAACTTGTCAAAATATTCTTAAAAGGGATGCATTTTATCATATATAAACATGGTTTTCTTAAACAGAGATAGGATAGTTCAAAGTTAAGGTGTTGAAGGGCAAAAGCACAGTCAGTATGAGTATAAAGCATAAAATATTTTGAACATGCCATTGAATTTTCTCTCTCAAAACTGTGGACCTTCTGGGGCAGTGCCTGTGGCTCAAGGAGTAGGGTGCTGGCCCCATGTACCAGGGGGTGGCGGGTTCAAGCCCGGCCCCGGCCAAGGCCAAAACGGCAAAAATAACAAAACTGCAGACCTTCTGTTATCGTGCCCTGGCCACTTGTCTGAGAACACAGACGTGACTACAAGCAAGTGCACCACTACCGTGAAAAAACTGAACAATCCGCCCATACACTTTTCCGCGAGCAAGTTTTTTCTGGGCCTGCGGACGTTTTGCCAACTCAAATAGTAATCATGGGAATCATTTCGAGCTTCAGTTATTAATTCTTCTATGGTTACCAAGCTTTTACTAGCATAACTATATATGCAAATGAAATAATACCCCAAGAAACGCCAAGTGCCTTTCTGTTCTCTAAGAGGAAGTTCAGAGGATTTGTAGACTGAGTAGGTTGAATTTATTGTGATATTCTCTGCTGCAAATTCTAAAAATAAAAATGTTGGCATCACAGTTGGTGTTCTGAGTCACATTTTAAATCCTGTAAGGCTGGAGCTTAGAAAAATGCTATTCAGAAAACTCTAAACTGCACAGAAAGTAGAGCTTCACCTCGTCGACTCCCCTGCCAGTTCCTTTCTTCTGAGTTTTCTTTCAGCATCTAGGACTAGAACTGCAGGCAGGTGAGTCCCCTTGAAACGAGTTCCAGACATGAGATGAAGGCAGCGTTGCTTCTGAGTCAGAGATCTCCAAGAGCTTTCTCTTGCAGCATACTTGAGGATGATTAAGTTACTCCTGGCTCACTGTAGAACCCAAGGCTCACTATGGAAAATCTAATTGAATAAAAATTAGTCATTGTATCCATTCAGATTTTCTTCTGCTCAGCTAAAACAAAATCATTCCAGCAGTCTTTTTCTTACCATGTTGGCCGCATCGCTTTCACATGGATGTAATTACTGCTCATGCATCACCAATTGATTGAGTACCTATCATATGACGGGCATTTGCTAGGCAGCAGCAGGATATAAAGACCAAGATAGTGTCTGTCCTCCAGGGATTTAACAGTTCGGTAAGGAGACAGACATGCAACTGTCTTTACTGTCATAGTTGCTGGTATAAGATCAGTGCAGGGGCTGTGTGGTGTGCCCCAGCCTGGGAATGTTAGGCGGGAAGCATAGAAGGCATCATTTGAGCTGCAGCCTGGATGGCGGCCACCCTGCCATGCCCCAGTGAGGGTGGGACTGGCTGCTACAAAGGCTCCGAGAGTCTGTGGAGCTGTAAGTGCATTGGCCTGGCTGGTGAAATGTGAGATGAGTAGATTCTAAGTAGCACAGTGACTTCCTCTTACAATCCTGTGCATGTGAATCAGCTGGAAAAACTGTTCATACCTAGATCCCAGGGATGAGGATCTTTGGGAAGAGGACCTGAGCGTGTATTTTTCTTTAAAATGTTTGCAGATGATTCTGATTTGCAGCCAGATTACCTATTATCAGTAGGCAATGAAGAAATTTGAGCAGGGGCATGACATGACCTGCTATGTTCAACATTAAAACCGAAAAGATTTCTGTGAAACGGCTCCCATCTTATAAACACTGCTTCTGTGGGTGCAAAGAGGTCACTACCCTTTTCTTCAAATTAGAGCACCTTTGGGGTGACTGTTCTAGATGGAAAGAAATAATAGGATGTAATTACCATGGCCTTACTCTTCCTGTTTGAGGCCCACCTAGAACATTTTCTGAATGTTGATTGTAAGTATAGTTCCACTGTGTTCTTGTGTTATGAAAATCAGAAGACATAAAAATGATGAAATTACTGTGCTTTCTCCCTTGTCTCCTTTTTGAATATACACATAGACAGGACATGAAAAAGAAGATGCTAATAACACCTATGAGTAGTTGACTTACATTATCCCTGAAGAAGGGGAAACATAGCCTGAGCCAGGAGCAGCTGTCGGTCAAAATATGTAGGAGAAAGGGGAATTCTTTTGACATCAAACAGCCTGACTGTTGTCAGCCGGCGGAGCTGCTTCTATAGGCCCCAGGACAGCTGATAAAGTTGGAGATAGTTGATAACACCAAAACATTTGAAAATGGAATTGGTTGCCTCAGAACATAGTAATCCATCAGACTATTAGCAACAGTTAAACTCAGCCTCCTACAAAGTGGGCAAACACTGAGGAAGTGTTTACTAAATAAACGTCACCATGACAATATTGGCAAGAAGCTTAGCCAGATGATTGCTGTTCTGAGAGTCAATAATGTGATGTAGGAATCCATCCTGGGGGCCGGGCTTGATGGCTCATGCCTGCAATCCCAGCACTTTGGAGGACCAAAGTGGGATGATCACTGGAGGCCAAGAGTTCAAGACCAGCCTGGGCAACATAACGAGACCCCCATCTCTACAAAAAAAAATAGACAAATATTAGCCAGTTGTGATGTCATGTACCTATATTCCCAGCTGTTTGGGAGGCTAAGGTGGAAGATCACTTGAACCTGAGTTTGAGGTTGCAGTGAGCTTTGATTGAACCACGGCATTTAAGACTGGGTGACAGAGTGAGACCTTTTCTCAAAAAAGAAAGAAAAGAATCTGTATTGGATTTTGTAGCAATATGGAAAGTCATACGTTGAAAAATATATTGGGCATAGACTCTTACTATTTTTTTCTCCTTCTCCTTGGTTTTGTTTAAGTAGTTAAATGTTATCTTGAACATACTCTCATTATGAAAATGTTGAAAATAGAGCAAATTAATAAAAAAGAGGAAGTAAAACGTCTTTGATTTGCCGTCTGAATGTAGCTCCTTGTCGTGAGGTATTTCCTTGTGATCTTTATTTTCAATGTACATCTTTACAGAGTTCAATTTCCTTTTATATTTGGCATTTTTCTCTTAACCATAAATGTTTTTAGAGGCAGTATTATTCACTGCATGAAATAATGTAGTCTGCTTTTAATTCACTTACCTTTTCTTCTACTGTTGGATATTAAGTTTGGATATATTTCTCCTATTACAAATATTGAATCAAAAGGTAATATTTTATAAAATTTTGATAATGATAGCTAAGATTTCTCAAATATTTTTACTTATCTCTGTTGCTATCTGCTACCTGGGTCAAAATTGCTACACCTTATTGAAATTTAAAATTATTATTCTAAATTTTTTAAGTGAAAAATAGCATTTGAAACCGAATCAAGTGAGAGGGTTTTATTGGGATGATGCAAGGGACAAAGGTGTCACTCCCAGAGCCTCAGGGAGGGCAGGAGGCCTCCAGCATGGCAGAGAGGAGCCCCAACAGGCCCCTCACCCCCTCGGGCTCTCCGTCTTGTCCTTCCTTTTGTGTCTGTCATGTCGTCTGCCTCTGTCTCATCCGTGCATGTATTGTCTGTGTGTGTCTCGCTCTGCGTTTCTCTGAGTCCCTTGTTGATCTCCCTTCTCTTTCTCTGTGCTGCAACCCCATTCTCATCTCTCTTTTCTCTGTACATGGTTAAAAATAGCTGCCCCCGACAGTCCTACTTGTCTACTAAGTTCAGTGGTCATCAGAGTCTTCCTAGGTCCCTGTGTCTAGTTTCCAAATTCTGAGAAAGAGAATCAGGCTGGCTTAATTAGGTCAGCAGCATGGCTGCCCTTGGTTGGGGGTCACCCCAGTGGGCACAGACAAGGGGCACAGACCTGGACACTGGGTGTACCCTGAGAGTGGGAGAGGCTGCATCCTGGCAGGTTGCTGAGGTGGACCATGAGGGACCATGATCAGTCCTGATGAGCACCGGTCTGCAGACAGTGTGCAGCAAGTGTGCCCTGGTCTGTTTCAAGGGCTGAATCGGGGCAGAAGATCTGTTATGATTGATGGAAACTATCTTTTAGGACTAGATTTGCAGTTACAAATTGAGGAAGATTTGTGTAATTGGTCCCATCTCTGATACTCTGTGCGTTGGAGGTGATAGTTATGGTGTAGAATATCTCTAATGGTCATACTTTTTTTTTAGGGTCTTTGTTTTCTTTTCTTTTTTCTTTTAATTATTTTTTTATTAAGTCATTTGTGCACAGATCATAAATACATTTATGCCATTATGGGATTCAATGTGATTATGTGTACAAATTGGAGTGCTTACATCATACTAATCAACATAGCCTTCACCTCATTTACCCAATTACAGGATTAAGATCTTTGTATTCTACACCTGATAGATCCAACTTGTACTTGCAATATGCTCCATAGGTGTGATCCCCCTACTAACCCTCCCTCTATTGACCCACCCCCCCCTCCCCCATCCCCCCCGTCCCTCCTTCATCCTAGGCTATAGTTGTGTTTCATTTTTCATATGCAAGTGTGAGTGATTGTAAATTGGTTTCACAGTAGTACTGAGTACATTGGGTATGTTTTTTCCTCTAATGATCATACTTACAGGTTTGTCTCCCTCCCCTCTCCTGCCCTCCCTTCCCCGCCTCTGCCCTTCTCTCCCCTTTTCTTCCCTTCTCTTTCCTCTCCATTAGCTGTGAGTTAATATGCTTGCTTTGGATTCAGCATTAACCCTGTGATTCTCCCCCAGGAGGGTGATCCATCATCCCTCCAGGAATGGACAGAGATTCTTGACCTGAAAACCAGAAGCAGGGCTGGGGATTAGGAGCAAATGGCAGGGTTGATAGCAAGGCTGTGAGTCAGAAGCAGGTGGTCAGGCAGGAATGAGGTCAGCCTGAGGATTGGTGGCAAAGCTGGCAGCTCAGTGGGAGTCAGAGGAGAAGCAGGAGGGGGGCAAGGAGGTGGTGGGGAAGAGCTGGGAAAGGTAGTCTAGTGTTATCACCCACTCCCCAGCTCTCACTTGGGGTTTATTGTAACGAGGAATCATATAATACATTTTGTTTCTTTGTTTAAAAAGAGATGCACGTTTATGGAACCCAAGTCAGAGAGAATCAGGGTGTCCTCTGAAACCTTAATATCTCTCCCACTCTGGTCATTTAGCCACACGATTTCCTCTGGAAAGGAAATTATTCCTGGTTAAGGAAATGAGGCCCAATGAAATTTGCTCAAGATCACCTCATGGGCAAGGGTAAGCCTGCCTTTCTAACACCAAAGTTCATCTGTCTTCTCCCCAGCCCACCTCACAGCTCCCTGCTGGGATTTCTCATTGTCCAGACAGTGCAGTGTTTGTGGATGGTTTCTTTTTTAACCTTCTATTTTTTGTTTATCACCTAAATTATATCATTCCTGAAGCCAAGACAATCCTGTTAATCCCCATCACACTGTATATAAATTCCACTATTTAAAAAATAAATTATATGCACAATACTGAAGATATTACAGGTACAGAGGTTCCACAAGTGTATTGGAGGCGGCGGCTTGTGCCAGCCTCTCTGCTGGGTGCAGGACATGATGGTGGTGAAAAACAGAATCTGTATTGGCCATAGGAGATATTGAGAAGTTGCCCAAAGTTACTGGCTTTATCTAATCTACTTTTCATGTATCTTCCCTGTAAAATGTATCTTTGAACCCCCAGCAGTTTGGCTTTCTGTATATGCAATACGTCAACAGAAAGTTCTTAAAAATCCCATAACACATTTACTTTCATTTTCAAATAAGCAGAAATTGACTGAAATTGGAATTTGGGGAGGGTAGGAAAAGGTCACAGGCCCTTCCATACTTTGAGGTTGCTTGAAGAGGGTTTGGTTGCATGAGCAGGATGGGAGCCCCACACATGGACTGCAGCCTGTGTCTGCTCATCCAGGACAGCGGGAGCAGGGAGGGTGCACTGGTCTGTTTCCTGTTGCTGCAGCCAGGCTGCTGCTGCTGCTTCTGATCTACCTTCTGGAGCGAAAGACATTCTCCACCTGCAAGAAGCACCATCAGCACTGCTTCCAGTGTGTTGCACAGGCCTCTCTTGGCTGGCCTGGGGGCAAGACCTTAAGCTAACAAACCTCTAGGGAAAATGTGTTTTGTGTAGTTTCAAAGAGTCAATTTATAATTAGCTTTTAGAACACGCTTCTCAGAAGTTGGAATTATCCATGCTTGTTCTGTTTATCTCACTCTTTTGACTGCAGACAGTAGAATTCAGCTTTTTCATTAGCTTATGTTGTCTTTTTGATGAGTGATGGGTTGGTTTGTGTGAATATAGGTGTACATATGTATATCTATTTTAACCTATTTAGTGGTATTTCTGAGAATTAGAGGGGAAAATACTTTTTTTTTTTTTTTTTAATGTGGGCCTGAGTCACTGCTCAATGTGAAGCCAGCATATAGAGCAAAGATCAACTGTTTCAGAGTTTGAAGGTCACTTTGACGTTACATTCAGATTTGGCTTTTAGTCATTGTGTAAAGGTTTTAATTAGACCCCAGATTGCCTGTAAACAGGCCCTCAGAGATGCAAGCTGGTGCTTCCTCCCAGGATAGAAGAAAAGCTTAAGCTCTTGAAAGACCCCGGGTTCATTTCTACGTCTGATTACCATCAACCTGTCAAGAGAAGAGGAGTCTGATGTACTTGTGAGTTCTGAGATGGCTAATGTGGCACCAGGGCTGATAAGTCTTGTCATAATTTGTGAGGGTGTTTCCATATGTTGAGGTTGATTTTGACCTTTGGCTTTTGCTATTTTGTTCTTTCCTTTTCATGAATTGACTAGATGGTATAGATTCAGAAGTTTTATGTGGCCCAATCTGAAATCATATGTTCCAATGTTGATTTTTTCGCTCATTTGTTCTCAATTGATGCTATGTTAAAGTTGTCTTGGTGAGGTTTTTAAAACTTTCTTGTTGGAGTTACCAAGGGATTTTTAAAAACTGAGATGCATACTGAAATTCACATACCACAAAATTTACTCTTCTAGGCCAGTGATTTTTTTTTTTAGCATATTCACAAAATTATGCAGCCATCACCACTATCTAATTGATGTCTGTCACTGAAATGAACCCATACTTCTCCATTTCCCTCTGCCTCCAGCCCCTGGCAAGCGCTGCTTTTTGTTGAAATACTAGAATTTCTTATTCTGGACATTTAATGTAAATGAAGCCATACAATGTATGGCCTTTTAAAACATCTGTCCTCATTAGCTGGACATTGTGGCAGGTGCCTAGCTTATCATCCCAACTACACAGGAGTCTGAGGCAGGAGGATCACTTGAGCCCAGGAGTTTGAGGTTGCTGTGAGTGAGGCTGATGCCATGGCCCTCTAGGCTGGGCAACAGAGTGAGACTGTCTCCAAAACATAAATAAAAAGTCTAGGTTCATTCGTATTATAGCATGACTCAGTGTTTAATTACTTTCTATGGCTGAAGAGTTTTCATTATATAGATATTTTCATTTTTATTTATGTGTTCACCAGTTGATAGACATTTGTTTACTTTTTGGCTATTATTAATTATGCTGCTATGAATATTCCTGCATAAGATTTTTTGTGGATGTATGTTTTTATATGTTTCTCTAGGAGTGAAAGTGCTGGGCAATCACAATAACTCAGTGATTAACTTACTGAGGAAATGCCAGAGTATTGTCCAAAGAATATATTCCCACCGAAATGTATGAGGTTTTAATTTCTCATTAAAGGATGAGTGTTTCTAATTTTTGATAACACTTGTTATTGTCTGTTAATTAGTTAATTCATTGAGTAATTTTATTGTAGCCATTTTAAAGGACATGAGGTGGTAACTCATTGTGGTTTTGATTTACATTTCCCTATGGTTAGTGATGTTAAGGATGTTTTGGTGTACTTTTTGGCCATGAAATATCTATTGTAGTTATTTGTCCATTTCAATAATTGATAATTTGCTTTTAATTGAGTTGTAAGCATTTTTAAATTTATTTCGGGTATTAGACCTTTACCAAATGTATGACCTGCAAATATTTCCTACTATTCTATAGGTTGTCTTTTTTTTTTCTTGATGCTGTCGTTTGAAGCATTAAAGTTTTTTATTTTGATAAAGTCTGATTTATTGTCCCCCCCCACACTTAGTTTCTTATTTTAGGTGTTGTGTCTAAGAAGCCAAGGTCAGGAAGGGTTACCCTGTATATTTTATTTTAAGAGTTTTATAAGTTTAGCTTTTATGTTTAGGTGTTTGGTCTATTCTGAGTTTATTTTTGTATGTGGTGTGAGGTAGGGGTCCAACTTTATTCTTCTGCATGTAGATATCAGTTTGTCCTGGCACTGTTTGTTGAAAAGACTGTATTTTCCCATTGACATTTTTGTCAAAAATGAATTGACCATAAATGAGGGTATAATTTCTCTACTCTCAATCCTACTTTGCTTGCTGATGTTTATCTTTATGCCAGTACCCACAGTCTTGCTCCCTATCTTTTTTTTTTTTT
>NW_003852423.1:7194199-7199995 GCF_000181295.1 Otolemur garnettii | reverse complement strand
GTTGCAGCCATCATTGTTGTTTGGCAGGCCCGGGCTGGATTTGAACCCGCAACCTTAGGTGTATGTGGCTGGCGTCTTAGCCACTTGAGCCACAGGCGCCGAGCCACTCCCTATATCTTTGTAGTAACTTTTGAAATCAGGAAACATAACTGCTCCAAGTTTGAAAAGATTATTTTTTGCTATGGTGTTGATGTTCACCCTCTTACCCCACGTACTTTCATAGATCTTTTCTCTGTCATCATGAAGTCATATTACAAATGTTACTTTGAAGTGGCCATGAGTCCAGTTTCAGATCTAATCTATGTTTGTGTGTACAAGGTATGGATTTGGATATAAGTAGACATATCCCAAAAATTTAGCCACTGTTTTTTTCTCAGTTTTTTGACTATACAATGAAACGTTACCAAATCAAAGGATAATCCTGGGAATTAAATAATGTAACTTACCTAAGAGTCTCAAACATGGTGCTTGGGAAATGACAGCAACATATGTTTGTTGCCTTATTTATCCCATTCTCGTAAAGCCTTTTCTTATACCTTGTGATATGGTTCTGAATGGTTCCTTTGAGTCAGCCTTCTTCCATTTAGAAACTGTTTTCTTCAAGGTCATCATATGGATCAGTATTACTGAATATTCTGGTCTATTCTGTGATACTGTTTGTAGTGTGGTGTTTTACATTTAGTTCCCTGTTTTATCTCCAATGTCTAAAACCCTGCCTGACCAATAATAATTGACCAGTGAACATTTGTTAAAGGAATAGTAAATGTTGAGCCCATGTTCTTGTTTATTTGGATAAATATAATGCTAATTGCTTATACATATGTTTCTGTATAAACTCACATGACAACTGTGTGACTGTTTAATTACTGAGGTATTCTCCACAAGATTTTTTTGAGTAGTTTATCCAGCTAACTTGGAGTTGTATTGTAACTCTCTTGAGTGGCACTTCTTTCAAATGTTGTACCTCCCATCTGGTTGTTTCCTCAGTAGGGAAAATCAGACTGAAATAGAAGGGATCACATCTGAGTAGTAAACTTTAGGGAGCAGGTAGAGAGGGGAGTGGGGAAGCCAGGTATGGATAAAGCTATGTGATAGTGAGGAACCAAGGAGGGGCTTTTAGTGAGTATCAGGTCAAATAGGAAAGTATGTCCCTAGTCTCTGAGCATAGCTTATAGTCTCTATGTATTGGTCATAGTTTCTCGTGACTCTAGCTCTCTCAACTCTAGACTTGAAACTGTACACCCAGTATCTGGGTGTTATTAACTGGCTGCTGTGAGACTGATTCATAGCCAAGAAATGGTGCCTGTGCTTGTTATTATGTGCATCAAGGACAAGCCAACCTTTCAAGGTAAGCGTTCAAATCATTTTCTGGACTCATGGGATAATTGAGTTTAAAAGCTAGACAGGATGGTCAGGCTAAAGGAATGTTGGTAAGTAGGTAAGTGTTGCCTCAAAGAATGGATTCCATTGTCCAATGGGTTTGGAATGAGTTCAACAAAGTTAACAGGTTTGAATTTTGATGTTGTTTGTTTTAACTACAGGATTTCTCAGAGCCTTTAGTGTGCCAACAAATATTATAATACATGGTGTCTGCAAGAGGTAATGTAGGAGTACCACTCCCCAAGATGACTAGTTTGTGGAACTTTATGTTTTTCCTCTACAGAGATTTTGGGGACTGATATTTAGCAGGACACATTTTGAGTAATTATGATCCAGAGTTAATACCTTTATTTTTCAAACAAATAGTCTGGTTTCTTATTCTTTTGGAGTTGCTATTTCTGGGAAAGGTTATGTCTGCTTATACATAATATAGGACCTGATTATGTCTCTTATTAAGAACTGTCACAAAAATGAGAGCTTAAATTAGGAGTCACAACCAAACTGATAAAATTCTGTGCATAGATGTATATAACTTATTAAATATCCTATCTTCCAGAATATAAATATTTGGAGTTTTCAAAATCTGTTATGTGTATAACTTGTCTGTGTGGTGCCTGATAGTCCTTAATCTAATGAGTGCAAAAATGTGACTTCTGTAGCTTTTGCTCTGATACACATCCCTTCTTTTTTTTTTGAGACAGAGTCTGACTTTCTTACCCTCAGTAGAGTGCCGTGGTGTTTGAGCTTACAGTAACTTCAAACTCTTGGGCATAAGCGATTTTCTTGCTTCAGCTTCCCAAGTAGCAGGGACTACAGCAGTGCCCGCCACAATGCCAGGCTATTAGTTTAGAGATGAGGTCTTGTTCATACTCAGGCTGGTCTTGAACTTGTGAGGTCAGGCAATCCACCACCTTGGCCTCCCATGGTGGTAGGATTACAGGTATGAGCCACTGTGCCTGGCCCATAATACATACCCCTTAAGGTGGAGGACAGGAGGACGACTCACAAAAGACATGACCACTGACTTCTGCTGTGGAATAAAGAAAACATGGGCAACTATATTTGCTGGGGTAGAAGAAAAGCTTACAATCACCGGAATGCTTTCTTAAGTTCTATGGTAGAACAAACTGTCCAGTTACAAATGTGGTTACAAACCACTCTATATTCTTATTCTTTCTTTTCCCCTCCCTCCACCCACATACTTACCTTTCCCTCCTTCCTAGTCATCTAGTAGAAGCTATTTAATTTTCTTTAAAAAGAGATAGAAAGAGGGAGAAAGAGAGACATGGGAAAAAACCAGAAGGCATCTTAGGGTATAGTTGCTCTCACTTACAGTAAATCCAGTTGTATGTGTTGGTGCATGTTGCCATTGTGGGATAACCACAGCATAGCTTGGATTGTCAGCATACATACAAACTTTCCTATTTCCCATTCACACCTCTAGTGAAAAGACACAAATATCACTGTTTTTCTTTTTTCTTTTTATTGAGACAGTGTCTCACTTTGTCACCCTCGGTAGAGGCCCTGGTAGTAACAGCTCACAGCAACCTCAAACTCTTCAGCTCAAATGATCCTTTTGCCTCAGCCTCCCGAGTAGCTGGGACTACAGGTGCCCACCACAATGTCCAGTTATTTTTAGAGATGAGGTCTTGCTCTGGCTCAGATTCCTTGCGCTGGTCTCAAATTCCTGAGCTCAGGCCTGCCTTGGCCTCCCAGCGTGCTGGGATTGCAGGTGTGAGCTGTTTATCAACATTCTTGGGAGATTTGTGCACTGCACCGCTTGATTACTGCCCAGAGGAATGATGATTAGGCAGATTTCTCTCACATTGAAGCTTGGCCCCTAATGTTTCTCCAACAACTGAGACACGACCAGAAAATGGAAGGTCAGAGACTAAAAAGAACTGATAGAGATATTGGAGTCAGAAGCTGAGGTTGATGAGTGTTGGAGGAAATAAGAGAAAAATGGATCAAGTGAACATTGTGGGGAAAACATTTTGGGGAAAAGAACCATATAAGCCAGAAAAGTAATTACTATTTTTTTTATTAAAGTGATATGTGTACCTAATTTTTTTTAAATCCAGCAAATAAAAAAAGCCTTAGACGAGACAGTAAAATACTGCCCAAAAATCTCAACTAGAAAATAACCAATGTTAACATTTATTTCAGACCTGCCTCTATGCTGAGAGAGATGAATGGAAGGATGGATAAATGATGAACAGAAACAATTGTATAAGACTGAGTTCAAACAACATACAGCCTTAAAAGTAAAATATGCAATTTGATCTTCCTCGAATTTAACCAAAAGAAAAGATATGGCTAATTTTCCAAAAAGTAATTCTTAAGAGTTTTTGCCCCCTTGGGTTTAGAAAAGAGATGAAAACTGCCAAGAGGCTGGAGGTCAGTATACATTGGGCACAACAGGACAACATGGTAAACAATCCAATGCTTTCTCCCTCCAGTTCTGCCTCATTTTCAGATGTTTGTAGTTTATTTTATTTTTGTTTTGTGAGGATTTATATATATATATTTTTTGCACAACAGAGTCTCACTCAGTTGCCTTGGGTAAAGTGCTGTGGTGTCATAGCTCATAGCAACCTCAAACTCCTGAGCTCCAGTGATCTTCTTGCATCAGTCTCTCAAGTAGCTGGGACTATAGGTGCCCACCACAATGCCACAATGCTAACTTTTCTGTTTTTAGTAGAGACAAGGTCTCACTCTTGCTCAGGCTGGTCTTGAACTCCTAAGCTCAAGCAATCCACCTGCCTCAGCCTCTCAGAGTGCGAGGATTACAGGTATGAGCCACTGCACCCAACCCAACTGGTGAGCAACTTTTAATAATAGATTTTATAACTATTATCAAGACTTTAGTGAATGACAAGAAACAAAGTAGATCAGAAGAGAGAAAACATTTATAACCCTTTATATCAGATCCCTTTGGTGATGGAGCTAAAACATTTCTTCATATCCTCAAAAAAATTGTTTATAGGAGATTTGTACTGTTCATTCCACACTATTTGGTTAGTCCCTCTGGAAGCACAGCTAGTTCTATTTTTAGCAGAAACGGCATCTTACTCTTGCTCAGGCTGGTCTCAAATTCCTGAGCTCAGGTGATCTATCTGCCTAGGCCTCCCAGGGTGCTGGAATTAGAGGAGTGAGCCCCTGTGCCCGACCAGGATACTTTTAATACCCTACAGTTCTCATTCCCCTTGGTTGGCTCTTCATGTTTTTAATCCTAAATCAATACCACGTTACTGGTCTTCTTACTGTGGCTTGTCATTTTGGATAATTTAATGTTTGGTGGGTTTCATGGTCATTAAGTATTTTTAAAGGAGGGATTTGGGGTGCCATATTCCCTGAGTTTAATAATATTTTCTGTTTGGGAATCTCATGTTTAGGAATTGTTGCCTATTGCCTTTTTTGAAAGACAATTTTTCTATTGCCAAACTGTTTTCAAAAGAGGTTATTCTAATTTATATTCTACTAGCAATTGATGAGAATGCCTATCTTAAATAAGGAAAGAGTGATTGCCTAAAATGGTGGAAGTATATTGGGCAGTGCCTGAAATCCATTGGAGTTGGTGGGTCAGGTTTGGAAAAAATTTGATTGAGAAGCGAGTTTCGCACTTCTTTGCCACATTAACAACTTTCCTATGGGCACCTGGTAGCTATGGGGCAGCTTTGTGGAGTTGTAGCAAGGGTTTTGTAAATTGTGTGGGAGCCCTCTTAAAAGGCTTGTCTCCCCTCTCTCACTCTAAAAAGACACCTGAGTGGCAGAGTTTTTTCACCATCCAAAGTTAGATGAAAATATATACCACTTTCTACTATGTCTGAAATTGGCATCTGTTATTTCTTTGAATTCATAATTTTGTTTCAAAATAATCTTGTCTCGTAGACTGTTGATGTAATAACAAGCAGGCATTGCATAGTATAAGCTATTCCTAAATGACACATGAACTTCACACATTTTTGGTGACATTCCAAATGGTTGTCCATTGAAGCTGTATGAGCTGGAGGGTCTGGTGATCTCGATACAGATTGAAGTACCTGTAAGTTCAAGTTGGACTCGTTACTAAAAAAATCTCCACTGCCCTCATGTAGAAAACCAACAGCCTGTTTCACACTTTATCTCATTTTATTCAGACAAGAATGGGAAACACAATTGCCTAGATAAGACCTAATGCTTGTAAATTTTGGATGTCCTGCTTTGTAGTGACTCAGGTGTAGGTCAGCTGTTGACTTTTTCAGAGGAGGTAGAGGTGAAAACATACTTGGTAGATCTGAGGGGGGCAGATACGTTCCTAGTGTCCTCATTTTGTGCTACAGAAAAGGAGCAAATAAATGGTTTAGAATGGCGCAGTTAAAACAGCGCTTTCCAGCATGGCAGCCGCCAGCCCTTTATAATTCAGTTTCTTTCTTT
>NW_003852423.1:7164595-7193965 GCF_000181295.1 Otolemur garnettii | reverse complement strand
AACCCGCCACCTTAGGTGTATGTGGCTGGCGCCTTAGCCGCTTGAGCCACAGGCGCCGAGCCTATAATTCAGTTTCTTAGTTGCACCAGCCCCATTTCAGGTGCTCAGTGGCGTGTACGTCTAGAAGCTACGGTGTTAGGCAACACCTACTGCTCTGTGGCTACAGAACTGGTCTACATGTTGATCTTTTCTTGCCACGGTCATTCAGGGTTCACGCTAGCCCTGGTTGGTCACTCATCTTTTCTTCCTTGTTCCCTCTGCATTCAACCATTCTTTCCAACTCAGATGACGAAGCACTGTTTCTGTATTGCTTTGTCGGCATCCTTTGTGGTTTCTGGGCACAGATAGCCCTCAGGGGAGCTTGTGTGTGGCTGGGGAGTAGATCTGTGCCCTGGGAGATTAACCACATGACTCCCTGGCAGAGGGCCAAGAGTCTGTGACTCTTTCCCCATAAATCTAATCTTTAGGAAGGTTTAAATGCATACATGGACGTTTTAACTTATCTACCTCTTCCCTTTCTGGATGTAGGTTCTTGATGGGGAGAACAGTCCTGAGTTCTCATCCTAGTTGTACCCCTCACTGACTGGCCCAGAAATTAAGATACTTAATTTCTCTGTGGCTCAGTTGGCAATTGAGAATGCATCTCCATAGCTTAAGCTATCAGGAAGATAAATGCCAAATGACACGTGAGAAAATTTGAGGTCTGGGTTGAAAGGTGTATTTACAGGACTCTGGAGGGGGATTGTTTTTCATCTTTGTGACAGTCTTAGATTTCCAACGTCTCATCTGTGGTCTATCAGTATAAGGCACATACCCCTTTTGATCATCTAATTGGCCCCCACACTAGACAGTGTCTGCTTCATGGGAGTGACTTTGTAAAAGAGCCTGGGTTTGTTAGCCAAAGGAGCCCTTCTCCATGACTTACATGACAGAAGTAGAAACATCTGGTAGCAGGAGCCTGCCAACCTGAGGGTCAGAAGAGGGCACTCCTGTGATTTAACTAGGAGGCTTTCTGACCCCATGCCCTCCTACTGCCCAGCTGCCTATCCTGGAGGGCTGCCTGGGATTCCTGTCTGGGAGTTTGGTTATCTAATTCTGTGTAATGAACAACCCCAAAGCTTGGGAGTGACAAGGGACTTGGTGTGTTCATCACAGTGGTTAGCTCTCAAGTCTGCAAATTGGGCAGGACTAGATGATAAGAGCTGGTTTCTGTTCCACTCACTCTCAGCACTGACAACACTATAGCCTGGAACACTGGAAGACTTGCTCACTCACGTGTCTGGGGCCAACGCTGTATATCAGTGGGAGGAAGTCTGAATTCTTTCACAGATGGGCCCTTCCATGTTGGCTAGCTTACGCTTCCTCATATCATGGTGGATAAATTGAAGAGCAGGCATTCCTGAGGCAAAAAACCATCAAGAGGAAGTTATATCACCATTTCTAACATAGCCTCAGAAATCAAACAGCATTGCTTCTGCTAAAATCACAATCCCAAGGGATGGGACCGCAGACCTCACCTAAAGATGAAGGGTCAGCGTCGCTTTGTTAGAAGAGCAAGTAGGATGGGTTATATGTTGGTGTGGTCATCTTTGAAAAATACATCTTCCACACCCAATCATGATGAATCAGAATTGGCACCAGCTCACTCTAAGCCATAAATAAGCCTTGAAGTCTGCCTTGGATCTGGAGACTGGGTGTGTCTTGCTTTTAGGAGATGTGATTTTCACTGCTCTGTCTTTCGGTGTTAGGATTGGAAAGTTGCCCCTTGCATAGCTTTGCATGGTATTCAGAGTTCTTTGATAAAAGATGCTATGTAAGTACAAAGTGGTTTATTAAAACACCCTCAATGTGTTAAAACTCTCTAATTCAAATGATTGCAATGCATGTACAATGTAGGGTAATATTCAGGGAAAACTAGAATGCTGGTTGCTGAATATGATTAATTGATGGAATCCAACTAGAGTTTTAATGTATTATAAACACTTCATATTTTGATTTAGATTTTCTTATTTGTAGTTTCTCTTCCTGTTACTCTTTTGTAACATTTTCTTCATATAAACTCCTAAAGAATTAAGATTCATCTTTTTATAAATTTTTAAAGTTTGATATGTTGATACTTTAAAATATTTCTTTTCCTGCTTCTGAGATAAAATAAGTTTCAGTAAAAATCTATTTTCCAGCAGCTAGCATGAGGGGGAGGGGGCATAGGTAATTAATTTGGTAAACAAATAACCTACCACTTACTGGGTTGAGTACTAGTTGTAGGAAATTTGAGAATGGCCTACATCACAAAGATGCAAATCTGCAGATGCTGGCATGGTTGTGAAGAGAAGGGAGCACTTTTACACTGCTGGTGAGATGGCAAACTAATACAACCCTTTTGGAAGGAAGTATGGAGAACCCTCAAAGAACTCAAACTAGACCTCCCATTTGTAATCCCCTTACTAGGCATCTACCCAGAAGAAAAAAAATCATTTTATCATAAGGACATTTGCACTAGATTGTTTATTGTAGCGCAATTTACAATTACCAAATTGTGGAAACAACCACAACAACAATTGTGTATGCCCACCAATACAGGAATGGATTATATATGTATATATATATGATATACCATGAAATACTATTCAGCCATTCAAAAGGATGGTGACTTTACATCTTTTGTATTAATTTGGGTGGATTTGAAATACATTCTTCTTAGTAAAGCATCACAAGAATGGTGAATCAAAAATCCAATGTACTCAATTCTGATATGAGGACAATTGATGCTAGTACATGATGGGGGGAGAAAAAAATAGGGGAACAGGAGAGGGAAGGAGAGATGAGGGTGTGGAGCCACAGTGTGTGACACATATCTTGGGGGGTGGGACACTATTATTAGAGAGACTTTACCCAGCAAATGCAAGCAGTGTAACCTGGCTCTTTGTACCCTCAATGATTCCCCAACAATAAAATAAACAAACAAAGCAGTAAGATAGAGTCTTCAAATTGCTTCCGTTTTTACAGTCTACTGGAGATAATAAAATAGCCATTGCATTGTTAGCATTAGAAACAGAGGTGCCAGCCAGGCACGGTGACTCATGCCTGGAATCCTAGCACTTTGGGAGCCCTAGGCAAGTGGATTGCTTGAGCTCAGGAGTTGGAGACCAGATTGAGCAAGAGTGAGACCCTGTCTCTACTGAAAATAGAAAAAGTAGCCAGGCATTGTGGTAGGCAACTGTAGTGTCCCAGCTACTTGGGAAACTGAGGCAAGAGAATCCCTTGAGCCCAAGAGTTTGAGGTTGCTTTGAGCTATGACACCACAGTACCCTTCCCAGGGCCACAGAGTGAGACTCTGTTTCAAATACAACAAAAAAGGAACAGAGGTCATTTTAAGATTTTCTAGCCCACCAGTAATCCCCCCATCTTAAAAACCTGTTTTCTCTGCCTTTTCCGTCTATTTCTTTATCTTTCAGTTTGTACTATTTCAAAGTCTCGCATCTTCAGTTTCTTGTAGCAATCTTTCCCAGAGGGGTAAAACTCCTTTATCCCTTTTTCTCTACACCTACATTCACTAAGTTAGTGATTCTCTTACAAGGCATTGTTTATTGTTGCCCCAAAATATACCTTGGGAACTTAATTTATAGAGTTTGGTTTAAGCTCAGCTTCTCAGTCCGAGGGTTATTTTTAGTTAGGTAGACAAATGAGCTTGAAGTGTGTACACCTGATATGTTAATGACTAAGGTATTTCGTTTCTTGTTATTTGAGAGTGTTTAGTTGGCACTTATGGTGCATTATTCATTGTTAGCTGAATGTTTACATTTCTGAAAAGATGACAAGTAGATTTTTATAAGAGATAGAGACATTCACACTCACATTTCATAGTGACTCAATTAATCATCTTTTTAGATAAGCAGTGAAGTGCTGTCTGTGGTTGCTAATTGTTAAAACTCTACCCTACTTCCGCAAGCAGTTGTCAGTTAAGCGAGGGTAACAACACCCACTGATAAAATTCTAACCACCAGATGTTATTTTAAGTTCTGGGGGGGGGGTGCTATCTTTTCTTACCCTTTAAACTGCTAAGTCACATCCTGCTTTGCATTTTAATTTGGTGTAAATTAGATACAGCAGACATAGGTCTGGCATTAGACACGCGAATGAAATCAAATACCAACATAAAAGGAGGCAGTTCTGGAGTAAATCTATCTTTGTTGGATGCAAGGTTGTTGGGGCAGCTCAACGGTCACGTGCATCAGAGTCATTTGGGAAGCTTCTCAGGCTGCCCTTGCTCTGGCCTCATCCTCAGAGTGTCTGGACAAATTGGTATAAAGTGGTGCCAGGCTTGAGAATTGTGCAGAAGCTCCACTGGGATGATCCAGGGTTGAGATCAGGGTTGAGAAATGTCACAGGAGGTGCCCCTTCCTGCCAGACTCACTCGGTCCCCTCCCTGGTCCTCTATCTAGACAAGTCCCAGGCACATCTCTAAGGCTTTCCACAGGCCACATCCTCCAAGTACTGGCTCACAACCCCCACCCCATGACCTCCTCCCTTGTGACTACCCACAGCACCTGGTAGATGGCCTACCCCAGGTTGTGTTCATCTGCACACATCTCATCTCCGTCATCAGCATGGGTTCTTTCCTGACTGAAGCTTCTTCACTTAGTTTCCATCGCTGAGGGTTAGCAGGTGGTGGACACATAGCAGGTACTTTATAGGGTATATACTGAGTTGAATTTTCATCAGTGTGGCTGTTTCTTTTAGTCTCCTGTCTTTTCATTTCCTTTATCAGCCCACATCATCTGTAAGTGTTTATTCCCTTTACAGTGATTCTCAACCTTCCTAATGCCACGACCCTTTAATACAGTTCCTCATGTTGTGGTGACCCCCAACATAAAATTATTTTTGTTGCTACTGCATAACTGTAATTTTGCTACTGTTATGAATCGTGATATAATTATCTGATATGCAGGATGTATTTAGGCGACCCTGGGAAAGGGTCGTTCGACCCCCAAAGGGGTTGCGACCCACAGGTTGAGAACCGGTGCTTTAAGACATGGAAAGAGAAGAGATAGTAGCTAAACTCCGGGATGAGGAGGAAAACTCAGCCCACATCTGATCTTTCTGTTGAGGAATGGAGGGATTGTCATGTGACCTGTACACTCATCCCTCTCTAATCAGAACATTCATTCACCTCGATCTGTAGTTGGGACCACATGGATGGGAAATACAACATGGAAGGGAGGGGCTGTCCTGCTGGAGAAGATGAAAATGATATAAAAATCAGATTTCTGTCACCAGTCCAGTTTGGAGAATAGAGGATTATTTCAGTGAGAATAATAAACACCTAGAATTTGAAAATAGCTGCTGCATTCCTTGTTTTGTCAACCAGTGAAAAGGATTCTCATTGCCAGGGGTTCCTGTTTCTGGCACAGAAAGCTGCCCAGGGCAGAGGTGGTTGGCAACTTTCTGTTGAGGGCTACAGCAGTGACCCAAGGTTCCTAATCTGAAGGTGTGCCCATCACTGAAGGCCTGCAGTCCTCACATTACTCCTCTGTAACCGAGAGACCATCAAATCAAGTGGCTTTAGCAGGACTGAAGTTTATTTCTCTCTTATGTAACTGTCCTAGATATGGTTATTTCTGGACTGGCCTAGTGACACTGCCATCTCAACTACTGGCTTTCCTGTCTTGGTACAGTTATCACTGTGTCCCAGCCTTTGGGAATGGAGACAGGACAGGGAACAGCACATGCACATCTCTTTGTAGGATCATGACCTACTGGCAGTATAACTTTTGCTCATATCTCCTTAGTGGCACTTAGTCACAAAACCCTCTACAGGCTGCAGGCTGCAAAGAAGGCTGGAATATAGCCTCTTATTAGATGACCAGGAGCCCAACTTAGACTTGAGAGTTCTATTATTAAAGAAGGGGAGAATGGATGCCAGTGGACGGCAAGCCAAGGCATGCATGAGAAACCTTAGCAAGATACCACATCTATCAATTACTACCCTGTTCACTGGTTTGGATAAAAATACCCCAAATGTCAAAAGAAACATCAGATGTATCATGAGTGCGGTGAAGTCATGGTAGGAAACCAAGGGACTGCAGGAGGTGTGTTTCTACCCTTAGGGGGAAGGTAGCCCATGAGGAAGAGTGTACACATAACTGAAGACCAGGTAGCATTGACTTTGATGGGCAGGGTTTGGTTTGTAGGGTGGGCTATTCCCATCTTTTAAGGACAGGAGATTTGCTAACCTGATTAAGAGAGTTGAACTGAAATTGAATGGGAAGGAGAAAACATTAAAACATGATTAGATGGAGAACAAAAGGTATAGCAAAGGTAAGAATAGTAGCAAAGGAGGAAAACTTTAGCCATTCATTTAAAAAAAAAAAATACCTGAGAAGCACATTGGTCATGATACTTTGCCATTGCACAGCCTATGAGACTAAGCAAAGTAAACCCGAAACATTAAAACTTAGACATAGATAGGATCATCAGATCTGTCTCACCAAGGTTAGAGTGGCTCTCATGATTAGAATATGATTCTAGAGGGGATTAGTTTGCTGTCAAAAAGCAGTCCTATAGAAATTTAGACTAAGGATAAATGCCTGGGTAAGGGGGCATAGTGGAGGGTGGGGAAGAAGGGTTGTACTAGGGTCAGTATTTTGGGTTGCCAGACAGACTGTGGCTGCTGCTTTCTTTTCCGAAACTATAACTTTAGAATGGGTACCAACCATGCTGATAAAAAGGAGATTTACCCAGATAATTACCCCCTGGAAGTTTCAATCTGCTCATTTCTGATAAATGATTAGCAAATCAAATCAAGAGTTTAATTTTTAAGAGGACTGAGAAAATGCTACAGGAAAGAGATCTCTAGGTTTCGTTCTGACCTGACAGAGAATCATTGGCCAGTGATGGAAAGTGACAGGAACCAGGAGGTGAAATCCCCAAGGAAGGATGCTTTGGGCATTGCCGTGTACTCTAGGGAACATTCAGACAGGCCAAAGAAAAGAAAGAACTGATGTCTCTGGTGCAAAGACTTTGAATTATAAGGTCTTAAAAGGAAGCGATAGCTAAAATATTCTGAAATTGCAAAGAATCCCAAACGATTCTGGTGAACTGGAAAAGAGGAAGTCTCCTGTGGAAATACAGAAAAGTGCTCACACAGAGAACCTCCCTGGCTCAACAATGGTTGTTGGCAACCTTTATAAGTTATTTTTCCATAGAATGTAAAAAATAACTGACATGCAGTCCCTGAGTGAGAGGTGGACCCAGCGTCCAGCAGGTGAGACACAAAGGGTGAGTCCAGATTTCAGGAAACATGACTAATGCTTTCAGGTAGCACAAAAGCAAAGCTGGGATCCAAAAGGAAACAAACTCACTGGGAGTGGGGGAAGGCTTGGAAGCAGGTTTCATAGAGAAGCCAAGGCTGAAAATGGTCTTTGGAGGATGGAGGCAATTTCCACAGATGGAAGGGATGAAGTGGGTTAGCCGGGTGCTCCGTGAATAAGAACTGGCCAGGACAAAGGGGGGGTGCGGAGTACAGACTGTGCATATGTGAGTTATCAGAGGTGAAGTTGGGGGGTTAACAGTCAAAATAGAACCGAGGGATGCCTGCCCAGGACTGTGCTGAGTGCTTTATAGGCATTATTTCAAAAGTCAGTCTTCACAAAACCCTCTGAAAGAGTACTGTTGTTCATGCCTGTTTCCACATGAGACAACTCAGAAGTTTAGTGACAGAGTAGAGTGAGTCCAAAGCCAGTTAAATGTAACTCTCTAGAGGACGGTTGCATGCTCGGGCTTGCAATTTTTTATTTAATCCTGTAAGTGTTGGAAATTTGAGGCAGAGTAACAAGCCTGGAGATGAATTAGACTGGGGAGTAGAAGGTGAACTGTAGTGATGAGAGAGAAAAAATAGAGTCAACTGCAAGGCCCAGTGGCTGTCTAAGCTGGATTGGTGGCTTTAAGAATGGAAGAATAGAAAACATTCCCCTGAGGTGAGTTTCAGGGAGAGCTGGAATCTCCCAGTATTGGGGGATCTGGGAGAGGGAGTTTGACTGGACTAGGAGAGGGTGGGTGTCTTTCTCAGGCAAGGAAGTCAGCGGCAGACACAAGGGATGGTAGCAAGCTTGTGTTCCGGGGATGCATCCAGCATCTGTCCAGCAGGCTGAGGACAGGCAGGAGGGTCAGGAGCAGAGTGGTGACCAGCTGCCTTGCCAAAGTCATGTGTATGTGTAAGATAACTGGGCGCTAAAGTGAGTGGACAGAAGCGGATGAAGGACAGAACTTCAGTGAGTGGCTATGTCCCTGAAGAGGGAAGGGGAGCTAGTAAACCAGAGATTACAGTTAAGAGGTGTAAGCACTTTCACTGAAGCACGATTTGTAGTAGCCAAGATGCAGAAAAAACAGCCTAAGTGTCTGTCAGTGGATGAATATATAAATAAAACGTGATAGGGACAGAGTGGCCACCGGCTGGCGGAGCAACATGCCCAAGTTTTATTGTGACTACTGCAATACACACTTCACTCGTGACTGTCCATCTGTGCAGAAGACACTGCAGTAGAAGGAAGTACAAGGGGGAAGTGAAAGACGACTCTCTGTTCCTCTCCCTCCTGCAGGAGCAACAGCCACCTCCCCCTGCCTCCTGGGGCCTCCTCATGCTGGTCTTTCTGATGCCAGCACCGCATACGGGGAGCCCTCCCAGGATGCCAGTGCTGGGCCCTCCTCCTTGGACGCTGCCAGTGTGACCTGCCCTTGGAATAAGGCTGCCCACGGGAAGCACAATGATGCCTGGGGCTCCCCATCCTCACTCACCCCATGACGGGGCCCACTCGGGGGCCTGGAATGACTCCGCCGGACAGATAGGACAGAGAGGGGCCTCCTTGTGTCAGTTTTATATTCTTTGTTCTACCTCACCAAGAGATTACAGTACTGTGACTTGGGTGTTTTCTTACTCGTGTGACAGGGAAGACTTGGTCCCCTTTCCTGTCAAAGAGGGAAAGATTTTGGAGGGGGAAGTAGGTCACACACAAAAAGATGCAGTTGTGGTTTTCATTTGTATTGCGAAATGTGAAAATAAAATGGTCAACTCTTTTAGTTAAAAAAATAATGAAAACATTACAGATGCAGTCAGCCCTCCCTATCTGTATAATCTGCACCTGTAGATTGAAGCAACAGCAGATCAAAAATATTTGAGGGAAAATAAAAATAACAATACAACAATAAAAAATCAGGTTAAAATACAGTGTAGCAACTATTCACACAGCATTTACATTGTGTCAGGTAGTAGTAATCTAGAGATGATTTAAAGTATACGGGAGGATGTTCATAGGTTATATGCAAATACTTCACCATTTTATAGCTAGGATTTGAACATCCATGAACTTTGATATCCTCTGGGATCCTAGAACCAATTCCCCATGGATATTGAGGGAGGAACATATGTACAATGGATATTTGTCTTTAAAAATAGAAGGAAATCTTGCAGTAGGATGAATGACCCTGGAGGACATTATGCTAAGTAAAATAAACCAGTCACAGAAAGGCAAGTATTGCATGATTCCACTTACATGAGTAGCCAACTCCAGACAGAATGGTGGATGCCAGGGGCTGTGGGCAAGGGAATGGGAAATACTGTTTAATAGCGACAGTTTCTGTTTTGCTGAATGAGTAAGCTCTGAGATCTGCTGTACAGCACTGTGCCCATAGTTTGTAATATTGTATTGTACACTTAAAAATTGTTAATTTTATGATAAGTATTCTAACCACAGTTTAAAATTATGTATGCTTGTACACACACACATACAGGTATCAAATTAAGAGGAACTAGAACAGTTCCCCTCCAGGCTCATAAATTATAATCAAGGGGAAACACAAGAGTTTTGCAAAAACATGCTAGAAGAATGTAGAACTGGTGTCAGGTGCAAGCCAAGGCTTCCAAAAAGCTGTTAAAAGCTAGAAAACAGATGTATATTCAGAGCGAGAAGTGCAAATAGGAGATAAGATTCTAAGTAAGGAGTCAAAAGGATTATTCCATTGCCACTTATTTTCCATTTCCTTTCTAAAGGAGAGTGCTAACTGGAAAGAACAGAATAACCACCCGGAAGAGGAGTGGAAACCCAGAGGAGGGATAGGAGATGTGCACCCAGCTCTGTTAAGTGGGTTCTAGGTCCCAGCTTGACCTAGACATACCAGGGGGGTGAACTGCTTCAGTCCTCATGGGAACTCAGATAGTAAACTGTGCCAGATGAGGGAGATGGAGATAGGGATCTAAGCCTCCAGATGGGTAGATGGTGTGAAGATTATTCGAAAGAGAAAGGAAATTTCTGAAAACTCTAGACCAATTATTTTCAACTGTGGCTGCACAGTGTAATCTACTGAGAAGCCTGCTGCCCAGGCCCCACTCCTAGAGTTTATGATTGGAGTGGAATAAGCCCCTTAGGACCTTCTGATGGGCATCCAGGGGTCAAAGTCATGAGTCCGTGTACAGATGAGTTCTGTCCATTCACTGCAAAATTCTTTGTATTGTTTCTAAACAGTCGAGCAGTTGGCATTTCAGAAGCCTGTTTCAATTCACTTAAGACAAGATATGCTTAATTACTGTCGTTTCCTTTTGTGATTAGATTACTAGATCATTAAAAATATCACAGATGCAGTATTTATTTTATTTCTACCAGTTTATGCCTGAGGGTTGGGGGACGATCTGTCCCCAGGCCAGGCACTTGTCTCAGGTGAGGCTGGGATGGAACGCTAGGTGAGATCTGTGACATTGGGAGTCACCTGATGGTGGTGAAAGTGTGGCAGCCCGTGGGGAGGACACAGCCTGATGAAGTCAGTCTGTTAACTAAATCCACTCTCCTGAGGGAAGTCTGTGGTTAGGACTGGGGGAAGTGCAAAGCTGGAGCCCATATGACCAGGAGCCCAGGGCTGCCAGACTCCAGGGTTTATGTATAGCAAGCTCCCTTCCCATGTATAAGGGAGGATGTTAGACTTCACCATATTTGTCAAAATATCTTGTGCTCTCCTTGTGAACAAGGTAGAAAATGAGGACATGGGTCAGTAGCTTTTCTTCTGGTAAAGGTTAGGATTAAACCTTCATAATAATCATTTGGAAATTATCTTTCCCTCCTTCCCCAAATCTGCCTTCAAGTGCCCTCTCCCACGAATCCCACCAGCTTTGAAGCGTCCACTTGTAAACCTCTGAAAGGCTAGTAGTAAGCCACCCGGGCCACTTGGGTCTCTTTCTGTCTGTTCCCTTCTTCACTAATGAGCCCTTTTGCTATGTTGCTTTCTGATTCTGTGCACTGGGAGTTATTGTGAGTTCATCCTTCCCTTATTCCTCACTGTGTATGGCAGTTGGGACTGGCCTGAGGCGGCCAGGAGCCATAGGGCTCACCCAAGAAGATGAAATGGAAGCCACATGGAAAACCACCCAGCACAAGAGGGTAATGAATTTATTTAAATGTCCTATACCACAAGGTATTTGAAGTGGTTTCCAGTTATATACATACTGCACAAGGAAATGGTCAGTAGTTGAGGGAATTGGAGCATGCTAACAAGAAAGGTAAGGGAAGCGTGCAGAAACAGTCGTCTCCTGCCACTGGGGACTCTCCACAGCAAGCCATTAGTGTGACCCTCGGTCCATCCTAGTACCCCCACAAAAGGGACATGTGCCCATATACAAATTCTCAGTGTCTAAAAGCTAAGCAGCCGCCAGCCATTTAGGATTGGCACCCAAGAGTCTTTTAAAAGGAACCTTGGTGTGGTGTAAATTAGCATGGCCATTTCAAAGAGCAAGTTGTAATAGGATCTAGTAAAACTGAAACTAGTCCTACCTCAATGAGTAACAGTTCCACTTAGTTTGGAAAATCACCACACAGCTTCACTAGGAACAGATATAAAGGTATTTGCCCCACCACCATTTTTAATAGCAAAATCTGAAACAGAGGAGGCCCCGAAAATAGTAGATCTGGACACTTGGAGAAATTGAATGTGACTGTGCAGTTATGAGGCTTTACAGTGGATCAGCACATTTGTACAGAAATGCTAATTCATGACAAATTAATATCAGACTAAGGAAAAGATTTCATTGCTCTTGGAGCTCTTCCACTTGGTAAATCTCCAAGGGTGATTTGCTTGAGTGAGAACAGAATCCATAAGCTCCTGCAATCTGTAGATGCTATGACAGGAAAAGTCAGCCAGTGACCATTGGTCTCAGAAATATCTTGTCTTGGGTCAAAATTAAAAAGAGATAATTTAATAATGATAAACAGTAACAGAATAGTCAACACCTGAATTTCAGTTAAAGGAAGAGGTAAAGAGTCCTGTTCTGAAAGAAGGACGGTCAGCTTCTTAGCAGTTCCTCTGATCTTGTAGTTCTAGGTAAGGATGCTAAGGACTAGAGAGAGATGCGGGTACTCCCAAAGCTAAGGCAAAATTAGCAACAGGAGCAGTTGCAATGTGTTTGAGGCAAGAAAGGTGCTTGTTGCCTTCTCTTTCCCTCTGACTGAGCCACACCTGGAACTTGTCTTTAAATGTAGCCATCACTGTCAGGGAAGCAGAGATAAATTGAAGTGTAAGCAGAGTTAGACACCTGGGCTCTGGATTCATGTGCCCTGAGAAATGGTTGTTGAAAATGTGGCTGTTTAGACAGGAGGAGAACATATTTACTGGATGGAGGTGGGGATAGTGGCAGTTTCAGTGCAGGATAGGTTAGACAAAACGGTTATTCTCTGTAGTTACTGAGGGCAAATCTAGGGCTGGTATGTGAAATTATACTGAGATAACTTTCAATTCTAGATGAGAGTAAATGGTCTAGAAGAGAATTATTTTTTAAACAAAAAGTAAAATGGAGTCCCCTGTTTCTATCATGGGAAGTGTTCAAGCTGTGATGGCCTAGCCACGTTATAGAAGGAATGCCTGCTTTGGTTAGAAGCTGGGCTAGAGTTCATTTATAGGTTCCCCTATTCTGTGGCATGACTGGTATTTTTGTACTTTTTGTTCTGTTCACTCAGTGGTGGCAAATAAATGGTTCAAGCATAAACCTACAGGCTGGCCCCCCTGTCAAGGTTTTTGTCTCATGGAAGCCAACATGCTTCCAGTCTGCCGCCATGCTTCCAATCTGCATCCACATGCATTTCTGTTGCTGCATGGGCCATCTGTGATATTCCCTGAAGAAGTGGATTGTGAAGGTGGTGGATGGCCCAAAGGGTAAAAATCCATACTCTGAATGGGCTGGAGAAAGCATCTGACTCTTCAGGCCTTTTGAACCCTATCTTCCAAAAAGAAAAGAGAGAGGGGTGGCACCTCTCTCTTCTCTCTTAAGGAACAGGGTGCTGGCCCCATATGCCGGAGGTGGCGGGTTCAAACCTAGCCCCTGCCAAAAACTGCCAAAAAAAAATAGAGGCTACAATAATAAAATGGTTTGTGGTGGAGGAATTGCTTGCCTTTAGAGAATGACTTCTACAGATTCTGTGCCTCAGAACTCAGGCTCTAGAAACAGTCAGATGTTGGTGCCCCTGGATCCGGCCAGTCATCCAGCTAGTTAGCACAGGTTGGCCAGGATTGCCTCTTAGTATCAGAAGTTACTGTGATGAGAACCTTCTTCCAGAAACTTCTGATTCTGACTCTCTGGTCTGTGGTGCTGAGAGCCAACTAACCAAAGCCCTGCTTTTGGTCACGTAACAGTTTTGAGATCAGGGTTTTCAGAGGATGCCATTTCTAAAAAAGCATTTTCAGGATTTGAATAATTTGCTTTCACTGAAGACCAAAAGTAGGTATCCCACTTCATTTATTTTTAGTATTGATTGAAGACATCAATTACTTATGTATTTTACTGGGAATGCAAATTACTCTGAACTCTATGCCATCTGGCCTTTGTGGAAGTTGTTTCTAGTTGTGGAAGCAAAACCTGTTTCTCAAGCAAAACCTGGCCAAGTGTCTGAGGGCAGGCCCCCAGGCCTCATGGATTACCGAGTAGCTGGGTTACAGGCCACTGCTCCCCAACCACTAGTTCATACTAAGTTGCTTCCATGGACAGCCAGTGGGGCTGGATTCTGTGACTTATTGTGCCGTATTTATTTGCGTCTTCTTTCAAAGTAAGCACAGCACTTGAGTGATTTAAAAATCATCTGTTCACACTTGTGTGACGGATTTTGAGAAATGTGAATATGTTGAAAGAACACATGTTTTAAGATTCTATGGTGTCATTTGTTTGGGGTTGAAAGAAGGAGAGAGGTTCTTATCTTGCACTGCACATACCTCTGGGAGAGGAGGAAATGGGACTTGACAGTCTGCGGAGTGTCTGTCCTACTCAGAAGCCAGGCACTGTATCCTCACTTCTCACATAATCCTCACAATTCCCTGAGAAGTGGTTATTATTATTCCCTATTTTATATGGGAAACCCTTCCTGGGAGATTAGAGAGGTTAATATGTGTGCCAAGGTGCCCAGAATCTGTAACACGAGAGTACCAGTGAAAACCTCTGTCCGACCCCCTCTAGTGCACACCTGTGCTGTGTCCCTGGCTCCTTTACATTTTGGACGTGTAAGTCCACAAAGTCAGCCTTTGCTTCCAGGATACTAGGCCGTGTGTTTGTCTTTTATTTTTTCCCGTTCTTTGGTAGAAATCAGAGTTCTCTTTTTCCTGAATGGAAGCCCCAGGATGGCATCTGCTTACATGTCATAGGCCCATTTCTTCCAGGTCTGACCCATCTTCAGCCTCTCACAGGAGGTAGCAGTGTGGGGAGAGGCCGCCCTCACCTCAGAGGCACAGGCGGCTGTTTGAATCGACATTGGTGTCTGGCTTTTCACACAAGTCAGATTTGGTGGCCTCCCCGATTTAGAGGAAGGCAGAGTTTTAAGTCCTCCGCTCTTCAACCTCACCTCCAGCGTATTTGTTGAAATGAAAACAGATCCCAGACTGAATCCTGTCACACATTGAACGCTTGAACTGGGCGGGGGGGGGGGGCACACACAAAAACAGCCACCAAACCTATTCCTGTGACCTGGGCCTGTCCTGGTGCTCTAGGACGTGCAGGACAGATTTCCTTGGGGACGGACTCTGCAGGAGGCTCAGCTCCAGGGGACCAGGGGGCCTTCTTGGCAGGCTGTACATGTTCTGTTTTTTGATCCAGGTGAGGATTGTATGAGTATTTCCAGGTGTAGAATTCTGAAACACACAAGATTTGTGCACGTTAGGTTAGTATATCTAACGCATGCCTCAGTAAAACAAAGTGGAAATAAATTATTGTCCTTAAGTTATTCACACTGTGTGAGCAGAAAACTGCTACATAGTTCAAGTTCATAAACCTTTGAATTAAAGGTTTTCCATGTAGGGCCTACGGGTGGGGCGAAAGCACACAAGGGTCTTTCATATGCATCCAGCTAATTAGTTTGTATACCAGGGAATCAGCAGGGCCCTTGGCCCCTTATTCCTCTTAAGGAATTTATCTTTACCATTTTCCTAGGTGAGTATGGTGAAGTCAGGGAGGGGAGACACCCCCTCACTGAGGCTTACTGTCTTGGGACTTTTGCCCAGGGTTTCCCTCTAGTGATCCAGGCCCAGCCCTGTGGCGTCCCCTGGAGCAGATGCAGTAGTTGCCCCCATCCAAGTGACCACCTTGGCACCGTGGATGCATAGTGTTGGGCTTCTGTTGCCTTTACTCTTAATTCTGCTCCCCTTTAAGTACAGTCACCATCACTTGGTGCTGGGCGTGTTTTGAGGAAGGCATCCTGTTCAGCAGTTTCATCGCTGTTGGAACATCACAGAACGTACTGAGAGACCTGGATGGCACAGCCTCCCACACGGCCAGGCTCTGTGGTGTGGCTTATTGTTCCTGGGCTGCAAGCCTGCACAGTGTTACCGTGCTGAATACTGTAGACACAATGGTAAGTATTGGTGTATCTAAACACAGCAAAAGGGCAATAAAAATATGGTATTGTAGGGGCAGCGCCTGTGGCTCAGTGAGTAGGGCACTGGCCCCATATACCAAGGGTGGAGGGTTCGAGCCCAACCCCAGCCAAACTGCAATAAAAAAATTATATATATATATATATATGTGTTATAATATTATGGGACCACCATTATATATGCAGTCTGTCATTGACCAAAATATCGTTAGTGGTGTATAACTAGATATCCTCTTCTTGGAATTTGTCTTCTTTTGCCCTTTAAGCTGCTCTTGGTAATTTTAACCAAATTTTGGAAGAAGCTAGGCAGGAAGATTCTGGGGTAAAATAGATATATTTTCCTAGGCAACATTCCTAGACTCTGCCAGGGAAATGGGCCTGGGAAGGGATAACGAGGTGGGATGCAGGCTGCTGGGAGTAGTGCTGCCAGAGGCCTTAACCCTAAGTGCCAACTCCCAAAAGCATTGGGTTTGTGCTAATGACCTTGGCTGTTGCCTGCAAAGTGAAATTCGGCAAGGTGAGGAGGTATGTCCCTCAATGTCAGTCGTCTCTAGGACAGAGTTATGGTGTTTTTGATTTGGTATAGTTTTAGAATTCCTGTGGCTCTCATTTCATTGCCCAAGTCTCTCTCCCTTCCTCATATTTCACACATACACCTCTCATCCAAGACTCATTTGTCAGAACCTCAGCCTCAAAAACAAACAAAAAAAACCCCAACAAAGCTTGCACGTATTCCTGAAGCACTGTGGAATTGGTTGCCCTAGCAATAGCTGCGCACTCGCGCCCCGCACCCCCCCATTATTTTGGGCTCCCATCAGATTTTTTTTTCCTCCTTCCCTTTCTTAAACAGCAACAGCCAACACTGTTATTAAACAATCTATTAAAACATCTTTACGGCCTCTCTTGGCAGATTTTTAACTGGATTGCAGTTACTTCTAACTTCAGGTACACTTAGTCACACCCCCATAAGTAAAAGCTAACTTTATGAAGAGGCTACTGTGATTTGCTTTTAGTCTTACTTGCTGTTGGATCCAAGATCAAATGAATAGAGATTTGGGGGTTTACCTGGGAGAAACATTGGGTATTGAGCTCTACCTTAATTTCATTTTCTGATATTGGGATATTCATGTTCATGTTTTTTATTTAATTTTTTTTATTAAAACATAGCAGTGTACATTAATACTATCATGGGGTACAGTGTACTGTTTCTATATACAATTTGAAATGCTTTCATTCAACTGGTTAACATAGCCTTCATGTCTTTTTCTTAGTTACTGTGTTAAGACATTTATATTCTACATTTAGAGAGATTCACATGTACCCTTATAGGATGAACCATAGGCATGATCCCACCTATCACCCTCCCTCAACCCACCCACCCCACTCCCTTCTCCCTATATTCCTGGGCTAAAATTGGGTTATAGCTTTCCTATGAAAGCTATAAATTAGTTTCATAGTAGGGCTGAGTACATTGGATACTTTTTCTTCCATTCTTATGATTCGCTAAGAAGACTATTTTCCAGCTCCATCCATGTAAACATGAGGGAGGTAAAGTCTCCATCTTTCTTAATGGCTGCATAGTATTCCATGGTGTACATATACCACAGTTTATTGATCCATTCATGGATCTATGGGTTTTGGTTTTGATTTTAGTTGATGGCTTTAACATGCTTATTTTTAAAGAACTAAGTGTTATTGAGGTCACAGGAGATTTGAGTATTTAGTAATTAACCCAAAGTTTGATATCTAACTAGCTGTATCCTGAACGATCAAATAACACTCTTTTTAAAATTAGATTATGTGAACATTAAGAACTGAATAGATCAGAAGTGATTTTTATTTTTATGTTTACATGCTGTGGAAAGCTGTAGAATTTACTTGAACCTAGTATGTTAACGTCCTGGCGTTCTGAAACCCAAACCAAACATTTTAGTTAGCATCAACCCAGGGTCATTGAAGAAGGCGGTGATTCTGGATCCACATTTTTCCTCTGTGAAGCCCACATTCAGGACAAGTCTCCAGTGAGCTGCAGGGATGGCAGGTGGCAGGTTCCTGCTTCTTCCCTGGTCAATCCACTTGCCACCATCTTGGAGACTGAAAGTGCTGGAGAGAGAAATGGGGCTGTCCCTTTTCATCACTAGCTTGACAGTCTCCCTCCTGATTCTCTCTAGTCCACCTTCCTCCCCTGCCCTCCCCACATCCATTCTCTTAGGTCATAGCGGTGGGGCAACAACTGTTATCACCAGACCTGGCCACTAGGGTGTGCTAATTTCTAGTGCCATGGTTATAAGGGCTGGGAAATAACCTGCATTCAGCTTCTTGCCAGCTGTGTCATCCAGCCAGTTCCCTACCTTCTCAGAGACTGTTTTCTTCTCCATAAAATAGACATACCTCACTCCCATCAGATGTTGATGATTGAATGAGAAAACGATTGTGGGAATCTTTAATATAGTCCTTGGCAGTGAGTAGTACATACTCAATAAATCATCACCATTTTAATTATTAATATGCTAATAGATGATATGGAAGATTCTTCCTCCCTCAATAGTTTTTGTCACATTATGTTATAGTTTAGATGTTTCCAGCCTTTGGCAGAAAAAAATTCCCCCACTCTACTCCTCAAAAACCAGGAAGCTATTTTTAAAAATTGTAATAAAAAAATATATATACGACATAAAATTCACCTTTTAAACCATTTTAAAATGTACAATTCAGTGACATTAGTTCATCCACCATGTTGTCCAACCATCAGTCCTATCTAGTTGCAGAATATTTTCACCCCAAAAAGAAATCCTGGAGCCTTTGAGCATGTTCCCCACCCCGATGAGCCCGCAATTATGGGTCTTTTGTCTCCATGGACTTGCTAAATCTGGATTTTTCATGTAGAAACGTGCAGTATATGGTCTTTTGAATCTGGGTTCTGTCAGGTAGCATGATGTTTTCATGGGTCATCTAAGGAACATGCTGATAGCATGCATGAGCACTTCATTCCTTTTAATATCTGAATGATGTTTCCTTCAATACCAGATCTAATTTATCCAATCATCAGTTGATGGGCATTTGTGTCGTTACCACCTTTGGCTTTTGTGGCTGACATTGCTATGAACATCGGTCTGCAAATTTTTGTTTGAACACCTGTTGTCAATTCTGTCGAGGGTACACCTAGAAGTAAAATTGGTGGGTCATAAGGTAGTTACTTGTTTAGTTTAAGAAATTGCCAAACTGTTTTCTATCAAGGCTGCACTATTTCACATTCCCACGAGCAATGTCTGAGCGTTCCAATTTCTCCCTACCCTTTCCAACACAAGTTCTTTTACCTGTAAAATTATTATAGCTGTCATAGATGTGAAAGTGTATCTCATGGTGTTGGGATTTCTCATAGTACTGATCTTGAATGTGTCTGGGCTCAAGTTTCCACATGAATGCTCTTAAGCCTGTGGTATTAGAAAGCTACATGAAAAACCACCTGTACAAAATTCCCAGTAAGAGAAAGATGTAAAGTGTCTTTTCCTTCTCAGCTTCTGTTGTAGCTGAGCATCATAGCTCTAATCTGTAGTGCGTTCAAGCCACATACAGATAACCATGGCTACTGAGAGAGGATGTCTGGCGCCTTTGGCTTTCTAATTTCTCTTTTTTGGTTTCAGGGATTTCCTGTGGATCATTCAAAATGATTTTTAGACATACTGGATAAGAGCTGAGCCACTGCCTGCGTGGGACTTCTTCTCTGGGCTCCATTGTCTTCTGATGGCGTTTTGACTGTGTCAAGGCCAAGTGACTAGCTGCTCACCATGAGTGATGAGAAGAACCTTGCTGTGTCCCAAAAATTGGTCTCCCCTTCGAGAAGCGCAAGCAGCTGTTCCTCCAAGCAAGGAAGCCGGCAGGTAAAGTCAAACTCTGACAGATTTTAAGGTGCAAATGTAAATCGCCAAGTTTTCCAGTTAAAACGTGTTCATTTACTTAGGAAATCCTACTTCCCACTTTAAGAACTTTTGCTTTTCAGTCCCATCTAGTTTAATTCTAGGAGGAGAGTGATTTCTGGATAATTTCAATTACGCAGCTTTAGTTCCTCCCAGGAGGGAAGAACTGTGTTCGGCTCTTTGTGTTATTTAATCTTTGCAACTGCCCTCCAACGTAGATATTAATATCGCCATTTTCCCCAGGAGGAAGCTGACTCAGACTTACCAGGTTACTTGCTCAAGGACACACAGCTAGTAAGTGAGTAAGGCAGCAAAAAGCCCCGGAGAGCAATCTGTTGGGTTTCGCAGCCACACTTTCCTTTGTATCTTGCTAACCAAAACAAATAGATAAACAAAACCCCCAAACAATCACTTTTCCAGTAATTATAGTATCCACCCCCCACTTCCTTCCCTGCCCCAAACCTTTCATGACAGCTTGTAACCACAGATTGCCCTGTTAGAAACTTTGCTTATTACCTGCTTTATTTCTCTAATAGATAAGGAACCTAATCAAGAGGAAAATGGTCAAAAGAATTAAGTAGGAGGATGGAAAAAAGTGAAACAAAAGACTTAAATGATTACATGTTGTTTCTTGGCTTCCTTTCCAATTTCTACTGGCAGAATTTGCTCCTTGTGGATCAATGGCAGTAAATGCATATTAATCTTTATAATTCTTCCTCTTTCAGTTAGAGAGAGTGGGCTATCAGAAAGCTGAATTGGCAACAGAAGTGGTCTCTCTCCTTTTCAGCGTCTGCTGGCTCTGTTGGCTTTTCCTCCTCCCCCCCGCCCCCCCAAGAAGTCCTGGCCTGGGCCTTTACCCAGAGTTCCTCGGTTCCAGGTTTGGAAGGTGCCTCCCACCTCAGGCATGTGCACATGCTTATGACACATCATCATGGGTCTCTCTCCATGTGAACACTGCTTGCTGCCCATGAATGTATTTTCTAGGCAAATTAGATTTTGCCACAGGCCAGGCATTGGGAACATCACTTCCTTCTAAGATTTAAGAAAAAAAAAAAAAGCCTCACATTAGTTATTATCTAATGCAGTGGTTTTCAACCTTCCTAATGCTGCAGTGTATTTTCATTGTTACAAAGGGATCGTGACCCACAGGTTGAGAACCGCTGGTCTAATGCATCACGACTCCCTTGAGTTCTATTTTCAAGAGGGTGACTGTGCTTGCCTCCTTTATCAAATTTCTACAGGGGTATTTTTCTTCCTAAGCCAAAATTCTGGTTGTGAGTTTCCTCCACCCACCCCGTCCCCTTTTGCACTCATAGCGTCTATTGCTATGCTCTGTCCATAAAGGGAGAGAACATGACTTAGGTAAACAGAATGTGGTTATGTGGTGGTAACACCATAGGAATTTGGTGAAATTGGTGAAAAGGTCCGATACTGCAGGAACTTTTTTAATGTGATGTTGGAAATTGCTTAGGTTTCCACAAAGCTTTTTTGAGGTCGCCTCATAAAGGGTAGGAGAAATATAGTTGGCGTGTCAACTTTTTCTGACCTTAAATGGGTGGTCAGACGTCAAATAGTCTTTTATATCTAGACTCTCCCACTTTAATACATATGTTTCTTTGTAAGTGTAAACTTATATTTCCTCTGTGGAGAATTTAGTAAGTTTATTTACCCTTAAGTCTGAAGTGAGTTATAAAGTCCATGTTTAATTTTCAGGGGGCCATTTTTGTAGTTCCTCTGCTTTCTCATTCTTCTGTTAAAGAAAGGTGTCCTGTCCCAGGACACCCTCTGCACTAGCATCATGTAATCATCCTCAGCAGCTCGTGTCTATTCTTCCTTCACAAACTGGCCCAAACTGGCTTTGAAGGTGCTGCAGGGGTGCAGGAGCCTCGGAAGCGCTGGCTTCAGAGCTCTTAAGGAACACAGCCACATCTGGTGGCCTCTTGGTTCTTAATTATAGGGAGGGCACTGTTGCCAGTCACATCACTGGCAAGTACAAGTTAAACATTTAAAACCTCAAATTTTACATAGTGAGATGTTTAAGGAATATTAAAATATAACTGCAGCTAGTCTGTGAAAATGTCTACTTGTTTTTAAAACTCCAGTTTAAAATCATTTTCAAGTTACTCTGTTCTTTTCCTTGCATCTGGAGGGGATCTACCGGATGTTGATTTTATTTGCCATCTTTCTTAGTGCTAGTTTTTCTTCTGTGTATTGGAATTAGGGCTCAGAACCTCACATGTTCTTTCTCTACGCTCACCCTGACCCATCTAGGGGTTTGCTGTTGCCTACTTCCTACCTCCAAGGACCCAATCCAGAGCCAAGTCGTATGTTTATAGGTAGGGTCTTCTGCTCCATGGTGATGGACTAAGACCTAGCACCAGGCCCAGCTTCAGCTTGTGGGGCTGTGTCTGCCTCCTGTCTCCTTCCTGGACTAGCAGACTTTTAAAGCTTCACTGTAGTGTGGAAGCTTCCTCTGTCTCTTCTTCCCCACAATGAGCCTGGCCCAGGCTCTTACCTTTTTCTAGGGACGTCATTAGCCCACATAAGCAGCCTAATGGACACCTTTGTCCACAGTATATTCTGCATTTCTTTGGTTTCTGATCCTCAGAGATAATCTTTTTATTGTCAGGATCCGGGACTGGCCAGGTCTACGGGCCTGGCTTAGGTAGGTTCTGGACACGGACCAATAAGCTACCTTGCTCAGGAACAGTTTCTCTTAGGTGCTTGAGGGCTATCTACTTTAGCTATAGAGAGAGTATCTTAGAATAAAGCAGTCTTAGAACAGAGAGCTTAGTCTTTAGCAGAGCTTGGTAATCTTCAGCAGAGACACGCCGTGCTAGCGTTCTGCAGGCAGGAGAGGAGATAGAGTCAGAATAAGTCTATCTGTGATAGAATGCCTATGCCTCTTGTCTGCCTTCTCCTCCAGCCTAATATAAGGCTGAGCTCGTGCTTCTCAA
Organism: Otolemur garnettii; assembly: GCF_000181295.1. Classification (NCBI taxonomy): domain Eukaryota; kingdom Metazoa; phylum Chordata; class Mammalia; order Primates; family Galagidae; genus Otolemur; species Otolemur garnettii. Next base: position 7,171,204 of record NW_003852423.1, on the reverse strand, counting down.
CACCACAGGTGTAGAGACTGCCAATTCACCAATGCTCTCATCTCGCGAGCTCTCTCATGCTTGTTAGAACTAAATCTCTCTCCATGCCCTTTTCACCAAGGTGTTCCATTACAGGTATTTCTTATAACTCTCACACCTCCTAGCCATAAGCTATATGGGCTGCTACATTTCCCCTCTTTTTTATATACAAACAATTTTTAGTGTGATAAGGGCAGTTCTTTCTGTTATTTAACTGTAGGAACTTTCCGTTGATATTTACTTAATGGATGAACAAAAGATAATGCTTTCCTTGCAATCTTTGCAAGCAAGGATTTTTCTCTTGCTATTCCAAAGGTTTTGCTACTAGAGGTCCCTAAGTCCACCCTTCACAGCTCTCAAAAGACTGTTACTCAAGGACTAATGGTTCCACACTTGGCAGTTCCTCTGGTGGAACTGTTACTCGTGGGCCAAAAGGTACCACCCTTCACAATTCCTCGATAGCAGAGTTTTTCCTGCTTTCAAGCTGCTTTTCCAGCAAAATTTTTGCTAATTGATTCCAGGCTCCTTTTTTTCAAATGGAGTTTCCTAGCACAAAGGTGGCTTAACTTTTACTCTTCCTTCCCTTTGTTCTCACCTCTCATAATCTTACAAAGGCTTCACTTGCTTCCAAGTGACACTTGCCCTTCAGGCCGTGTCCAGGCTCCTTAGCTGGACCCAGTTATAGTGCAGACACTGGTGAGAGGTGGGTTACCCCTTCACCAGGCAGCAGGATAACCTAATATTCCACAAACATATTTAATCTAATTATTCTCCATTGTCATCCATTGGTCTTGTTTAATCTCCCCAGTTTTATGCTGAGACACCACAGGTCTAACCAAGCTGGCAGAGTGCTCCCATGGCATAGAATTGAATCGTACTGTTTTTTCTGAGAATGGTTTGAAATGAAAATATTAAACTTTCTTTCATTTACCAGTGGGTCCTGATTCTGGCCCAACTGATAATTTCCCTACAGTAAAGGTGTTCCATCTCTATCAAATTGATAACGGCATTTGTTTGCCCAATGAATGCCTTTTTTACACTTGGGACACACACATGGAGGTTTACATGCTCTTTATTCCTTTTCTTTAGCATTCAACGTTCTTTTCCCTTTTAAACTCTTATGGCCTAGCTTCCCACATTTATGGCATTTGACGTTAACTGGGGGATTTACCCTCTGATCTTCCAGCTGCCCAATTTGAGTTATCATGTCAATACAGCATTTACCTGCTTCTACTATAAGATTCATCTGATGTCACAACTGTATTTCAAGTGCTGTATCTCATTTACCACAATTTTTCTCTACTGGCTTTTTTTTTTTTCTTTCGTCCTTTTACTTTTTACAATCTTTCCTTTTCAATTCTTAGAACCTTTGGCTGCCTTAAAGAGACAGGAGCTCTAGCTATTTTTTACTCTGGAGTCTTGTTTTAAAAACTTTACTTCCGCTATTTCTTCACCAGCCTCAATCTACCTCAATTCTTTTCTTTTTAAACAGAACTCTTAACTGCCAAAAAGGGAATCGGGGCGTCAGTCTCTCAAAAGCTACTTCCTGCTGGCATTGGGCGAAGATATAGGGGAAGGCAGTTAGAAGTTCTCTTCCCTAACTTAGTAAACTCTTGCAACCTATTCCCAGCCTTTTCTCTTTGCTGTTTTACCCAAGGCTTTTCTCACCCTGAGGCTAAAGGCTTGTTTACTAAAGGTTCTTGTCTCCTAGTTCTAGCTTTCCTCTTTCCCTCTTGTCTAAAGGCTTTTTTCTGTTTTTTTTTTTTTTTTTTCCCCTCCAGCCGCTTCACAGAAGAGACTAAAGGCTTTTACCGGCTTTTTCCCCACAGTAGTAGTTGGAATTGGAAAGAGAAAATGTAGGAAAGAAGAGGAAAAACCAAATGAGAGAGGCCTGCTGTTGGCTGCCTTTTAGATATTTCTTTTCTAAGTATTTCTATTTCTCTTCTTTTTCTTATTTTGCTAATGCTTATTTCCCTCTCCGTCCACGTTCACTGAATCCTGCTCAAAGCACCACTTGTCAGTGGCATTCACTATCCCACTTCTGACACCACTTGTCAGGGCCCGGGACTGGCCAGGTCTATGGGCCCGGCTTAGGTAGGTTCTGGACGTGGACCACTACGCTAGGAACAGTTTCTCTTAGGTGCTTGAGAGCTATCTACTTTAGCTGGAAAGAGAGAGAGAGAGAGAGAATCTTAGAGAGAGTAAAGCAGTCTTCTTAGCATAGATAGATCTTACTCTTTAGCAGAGCTTGGTAATCTCCAGCAGAGACACACCGTGCCGGCGTTCTGCAGGCAGGAGAGGAGACAGAGTCAGAGTAAGCATGTCCGTGACAGAATGCCCTATGCCTCTTGTCTGCCTTCTCCTCCAGCCTAATATAAGGCTGAGCTCGTGCCCCTCTACATCACAGGTGTAGACACTGCCAATTCACCAATGCTCTCATCTCGTGAGCTCTCTCATGCTTGTTAGAACTAAATCTCTCCCCATGCGCTTTTCACCAAGGTGTTCCATTACAGGTATTTCTTATAACTCACTCCTCCTAGCCATAGGTTATACAGGCTGCTACATTTTATTTCCTGCCATATTCTCTTTTTCTCAGCTTTATTGAGGTATAAATGACAAATAAAAATTGTATGTATTTATGGCATACAACATGATATGTACAGATTGTGAGATGGTTACCGCAATCAAGTTAATTAACAGATCTATGATTTTGCATCCCCATCTTTTGATGTATGTGTGTTAAGAACATTTACCTTCTATAGTTGTGGCAAATTTTAAGTACACAATACAGCATTATTCATTGTGGTCACCACGTGTATATTAGATGTCTAGTTTTTATGTTGTTGCAAATGATAGGTCTTTCTTTTCCAAGACTGAATAATGTTCCATTTTGTGTGTACACACACACATGTACCACATTTTCTTTGGAGATTTTGAATCTTGTTTTTTATCACATACAAAAGAGCCCTACATGTTTATACTTTTGTATATTTTCACTATATTTGGACTGGGGTGGTAGTAGGGAAGGGGGACCGAATACATAAACTTAAAATCCTCTGTTGGCTGTAAGACTTGTTCTTCTTGAGTCATTTTCATTAAAATTCTCACGCAGTATTGGCAGGTGATATTTAGAGTCTCTACTCCAGCCCCACTGGCTCTCTTTCAGTTCCTGGAAATTAATTTACCTTTGTCCATGTTTTTTGAACTGAACTTGTATTTGAATGTGGCCTTCCTATTGCAGACCTGCCTCTATGAAATCTCAAGGACTGTGCATTTATATGTAGATACTCCTTTATCTGTGCATCTATGCTGAAATAACTTGCTTCTTTAAAGGAGAAATGATTGAGCCGTGGGTGTTAATTGTGATCTGTGTTGTCACTTTTATATCTGACCTAAAATGTGTACAACTTAGGGCCATGAAAACTCTAGGAGAAGGTCTTTTTCATCTTTTAACTTAAATATTGGGGCCTTTGAAATCTTAAAAACAGTAAGCTTCACTTTTCTAGTATATAAACAGCCTGTGAGTAAAACTTTATCAAGATAGTTTTGGGAGAAAGAGATGCATAGTGATTAGAATTTGAACTCTCCAATCTTGGCTCCACCTATTAATTGGTTCTGTGACCTTAAACTCTGTATACCTTGGTTTTCTCATAATAAAATTATAATAATAATAATTATTTTCTCATAGGATTGTTGTAAGGATTAAAAGAAAAACACTTAATCCAGGGTCAGACTAAGGGTAGGTGATGAATAAATATAAGCATTCATTGTTATCATAATAGTTAACATTAATTTGAATTTCATTCTTATTTGTGTAAGGCCTGAACGTTTACAGTAAATAATTCTACCTTTTTTCCCCAAAAAACTTTCAAAGGCAGCATGTACTCACATATACCTCTTTAAAATTGTACAAAAGCCAACAAAAGCATATACTGTACATGTGAATATGTACTTTTAAATTACAAAGTGCCTTGTTTTACACCTTAATACAATACTTAACATAGTAAAATGTTTAATAATTGGGCTATATGTCATATCCTTAACATCTGGCATAAGCCAGAGCTAAAACAAGCAAGAATGGTTGGTGAATTGTTACCCTGTTCTGTTCTACTGGGCCTTGTCCTTGCATGGGCGTAAATGATTTTCACTGTCAGCCCATGCCAGCATCTATGTATTGGCAGGAGCTGTCAGAGCATTGTGTTAAGAAGGGCTTAACAATTAAGTCTGGGTTTGAGGAAAGAGTACTATGTTTTCAGCTGTGACTTTTGGGCAGCAGTGAGAGAGGCACCATAGGCACCACATTTGTCACCCCTTATTGAGGGGGAAAACCGAAATCAGGAGCTCTCTGATGGCTCAATTTACAATTGCCAAAATGTGGAAACAACCTAAATGCCCACCAACCCAGGAATGGATTAACAAGCTGTGATAAATGTAGACCATGGAATACTATTTGGCCATTAAAAAGGATGGTGACTTTACATCTTTTGTATCAACCTGGATGGAGGTGGAACACATTCTTCTTAGTAAAGCATCACAAGAATGGAGAAGCAAGAATCCAATGTACCTTCTAATATGAAGGTAGTAGATGATCTAATACATGTGGAGGGTAGGAGAATGGGGGGGTCACAGTGTATGGCACATCTCTTAGGGGTGGACACAATTATAAGAGAGACTGTACCTGAAAAATGCAATCAGTGTAACCTAATTCTTTGTACCCTCAATGAATCTCCCCCCCCAAAAAAAGAGCTCTCTGATGCAACTTTTATATTTTGTTATTGGATAAACTTCAGGCAAGTGAAGTTTGTTTCATCCATTAATGGAGAAAAGACTTCCCTCCTGCTTTCTTCCTTGCGGTTTGAGAGAAAATTGTTTTAACTGGCTAAAAGAGATTGAAACTCTTTGGATAAAAGTCTTCTGTAAATTTAAAAAAAGGTAGAATTACAAGTGACCTGCCCACACTTTGGCTATTTCAGAAGCCAACCAGAACTGAGGTTGGTTTGGTTTCAGGAATGCTGACACTCATCAGAAGAAATGAGTCTCTTTGAAGTAGACTACCTTCCAGATATGGTGCCTTCATCATCTGGGAATCTATTTTTTTGATACAAAATTCCCAACTGAAGGGACCCAACTTATGCAAAAAACAGGTTTTTGGTTCCTTCTGATTATCTTAATCATACCCTATTATTATTGTGGGCTTCTAAGTTGATCTTGTCGTCTCCATGTTCTTATCCATCCTAGGCTTTGATTCATCTATTCTTTTAGCTTAACGAATCCGTAGGAAATTATACTGCCCTTTTGAATTTTGTCATTTCCTTGGCAAGAATCTTCAATTATTGCTTCAAAACCTTCAAAAGAATTTCTTATAAAAATAGTACATGTGCACTGTAGGTCATTGACAAGGTAGATGTGAGTTGTAACACTTTAATGGATTTAGTTTTGAATGGCTGGTGGTAGATCAAATAAAATGAAGCCTGAAAATGAGCGTGGGTTGTGGAGGTCACTGGTGTCAAGTGGTTTCCTTGCAGTGCTGTGAGGCGAAAGTCTGGTGGGAGTTGATTCATGAGAGACTGGGAACACAGGAATAGAACACCCAGTTTCACTAGGCTCCTGGATGGGATTTGTAAGAGCCCGTCACAAATGTTCTACTTTGGAACCTGGAGCTTGACTAACCCGGCGCTTAACATGGCAGTCCTCTGGCCCTATGTGATCAATTCTTTTGATTAATTCTTTGGTTAAAGAATATATGGGTCTTTGAGTCCTGGGTCCTGTTTACTTGTCTTTGTATCTCTCACAGTTCACCAGGCTTTGCATGTGAAGATACAAATTATTGGACTGAATTCACTGAACACTGGCAGCAAATATCCTTCTGTTGGGGTAGGTTAGATTGTATGGCCCGGTATTCATGGGGAGCACATGAGGCAAAACCCCCACAAATTCTTAAGCTCCCCCAGTGCAAGGACATACTATGAGGACCTTTTAAAAAAATAAAGAAGGACATCTCCATTGAGTTTATTCTGTCAAATGAAGAAATCCATAATGTTCTCTTATGCCTTTGGTCTGTGAAGGAGATACTCTACTGAACGCTTGGAACAAAAGCAAAGAGTATTGAAACTAATCTGTGTTCATATCAGTTCTGCTTTTCACCTGCTGGATGACCTTGCCATATTATTTAAAATCTCTGAGTCTCAGCTTTTTAGCTATAAGACTTTGATAATTGTGCTTCCTTTTGAGAACTAAATGAAATAATAAATATGAAGCCACTGGGCTGGGCTAGCATGTGGAAACCATTCAGTAAATACAGATGAAATGAATGAATAAGCATGTAGTTAGATTACTACTCACAGAGCTCTGTAGATGTATTAAGAGGGTTAGAGGATATCTAAGTGGGAGGGAGAATTGCTATTTAAAAACCTGTAAAATATGAGTAATTGCAATTTCCTCATCTTTTTTCCCACTACCTCCTTACATTTCCTTCCTAGAACTTCAAAGTAATGCATTTCAGAAGCCAGAGCGAGCCAGATAAAGAAGGAATATAGTTTGTCCTTATTGAAAGAGTGCTATAGCCCTGAGTTTTATTTCTTCAACCAAAAT
>NW_003852423.1:7076275-7164393 GCF_000181295.1 Otolemur garnettii | reverse complement strand
GGCTATTTTTTGGTTGCAGCTGTCATTGTTGTTTGGCGGGCCCAGGCTGGATTCGAACCTGCCACCTTGGGTGTACGTGGCTGGCACCCTAGCCACTTGAGCCACAGGCGCGGAGCCTAAGGAGCCCATTATTAAAAGGCCCTGACCAGGAGATGCGAAGCTATACTTTGACAGCCAGACGGTCATGAATAAAACCCAGTTCTGATAAGAATGACTGTGGGTTGCAGCTTCCATTCTTTTCTTTATGTGTTGTCAGCATTTGACACGAAAGTCAGAAATCAGAAAGTGAATCCCGCCAAATAACTGACAACTGCTTCACTCATGTTTGCAGGGGATTTGAAATGGAGAGCTCTATTGCTAGGTGAGTCCCCACACAATTATGCAGTTCACTCTTTTCACCCCGCTGTCTCTGGGCTAATCCAGGGTGGCTGGAGCTCTCCCAGGCTCACCTAATGGGAGCTTATTTATGCAGGCTATTTGATTATGCTGCCTTCCAGAGAGCCCAGCCTGGGCTCAGTGCCAGCACCCATAAGATCAGTGAGTTTAATGGGGGTGAATATGCCAAGGAGAGGAAAGTGAATTAAAGCTATTATGTTCAGGTGTTTATAATTTCAGCTGCCTGGGTATTAGAAATGCTTAGCTTCATTTCTTTCTTTTAATTTGTCATGCCTTTAGATAGGGAGATTTACCAGCTGCTTTTTGTAAGTATGAGCTGAATAAACACCACTAGGAAGACCAGTTGAGGAGGAGGGGCCTTGGGAAGGTCACGATTGTGTCATATTGTTCTATAGTGGTCATAAAAGAGAAGAGGTGAGCATGGCCTGGGTTTGGATCTTGGGCGGTTTGTGAGGTGTTGGACCTTGTGCAAGTTACGTTACCCCTCTGTGCCTTGGTTTCTTATGAGGTGCAGGCGCTTAGCTGGAAGACAGCCTGCACTAGGAAGTGCCGTGCAGGTGTTTGACAAGTAAAGATTCTCTGCTGGTGAGCAGGGGGCTCCCTGGCCCCTCGGGTAACACCACAGCTGCTTCCCTGCCTCATTCATCCTTCCCAGCTGTGCAGTGGGCAGCACCGTGCAGGGCAGATGGCTTGGCCTGTCTGTCCAGGCTGCTCTGAGCGGAAAGGTCAGCAAAGATGCTGGGAGTTAAAACTATTCAGAGGCCTCTGTACAGCTCATAATATTCATTCACGCTGTGCTTTGGAGTCTCAAGATAACTCAATGAGGTCTGGGTTGTTGTTTCCACTGTGAAAAGAAAATATGGCCCAGAGATATGAGCTGACTTGTTCAGAGTCGCACAGGCTAATAAGTGGTAGGGGACCAGGCTTGTTATCTATGTGGAGAGTACTGGGTTTCTTTAGATGCCAGAAGCCTTCTTCAGAAGTTGATTCAAGTTCCATGTGTCTTACGTGCCAATCATGTTTATCAAAATAAGCCTGCATCAGCCAACACTTCTGGGAGTGCAGGACCAAGGATGAGGTGGTGAGTAAAGCAGCCTTGTTCATCTCTCCTTGCCCAGAGCTATTTTTTTCTGGTGTGCCCAGCTAGAAAAATCATTAAGTATATATTTCTTAAGAGTTTAGTTCTCCAGATTCTTATTTTCTGACCTTTTACTTTTCTTTGCTGCTGACCTTTCAGCTGCACCCATGGTTGGGACAGTATACCTTGGAGGCAGGAAGGGCGAAGAAATCAGACTCAGTTCTCAATATGTTTTCCACTCTGAGTAAGCCTTACACAGAAAGAAGCAACATTTGTTATCTGAAGAGGTCACTTTCACAACCTTTATTAAAATAATTCGTTCCATATAATTTGGATGCAAAGGCTGTACTCAAGGATCCCGAAGGCCACATGTGGCCCCAAGGCTGCAGGTTTGCCATCACCACGCTGGTGCTTCTTTGTTCTTCTCCATGCCCACAAATGACAGGCTGACAGCTACCCATCCCACTCAGAAGAGCAGAGAAACTGAATTCTTAACATCTCTGGAAGTTTCTGAACTGTTTATACTGTCTTCAGCAATTCCAGAACAAGCCTAGCAAATATATTTGGGTAGGTTTTAGGGCTATTGCTTTGATTAAAAACTACATGGGATGCCTTAAGAAAATGAATGTATTTTATTTGGCCACAGTGCAGGATATGGAAAGGCAGAAACCTAGCCCACATGTTTTGGTTGAGAGTACAACTTACCAGCTACGCAGATATGGATGCAACTGACTCCATAGTTGGGAAGGGGGAGAGTCTACTAAAGTAATTTGAATATCTTAATATACTAAAGGCCCAAAAGTGACATGTAAGAAGTAGGGCGAGAATAACAGACCTCCCTAAGACACTCGGACGTCCCTCTAAGCCTCTGCCCTACAGTCAAATATAACTCTTTTTTTCTTTTTGCACCTGTACACAAGCTGCATCGTAACAAAATCACCTGTCTGTTGCTACTCCAGATGAGTCACATCTCTGGCCTAGTAGTCCTGCTTGTCCTGTATGGCGGACATATCCTAACCCCAGAACCTGTGAATGTTATCTTATTTGAGAGGAGGGCCTTTGCATATGCGATTAATTTAAGGCTGTTGCAATGAGGACAGCATCTAGGGGGGCCTAAATTCATGGACAGGTGTCCTTGTAAGAAACACACAGTGGACAAGGCAGACAGAGGAGAAGGTGACATGTAATGCAGGCAGAGATAAGAGTGATGGAGCTATAAGCCGAGGAACTCTGTAGAGTGGCGGCAGCCACCAGAAACAGGAAGAGGCAAGGAAGGAATTTTCCCCTCAAGCCTCTAGGGTGAGTATGGCCCTTGGTTTTGGACTTACGGCCTCCACAGCTGTTGAGAATAAAATTCTTTAGTTTTAAGCCACCACATTGGTGGTACCTCACTAGGGTAGCCTCAGGGAAACTAATTTGCTCTGCTGCTTGGTGTGTGTCAGCTTTTCTGGGAGTCCCAGCTCCTGTCCTTTGTTGTAACTAAGGCAGAGCTAGGCCTTGGTGATTGCGCCTACCTGAGCTCTGATAGTGGGTTGGTTTGAGTCTCCCCACCTGGCATTTACAAGTTTCCAACCTTGTGTGTCTTTATTTTTAATATATGTTAACTTCTTGAAGGCCAGCACATGGTTTTTATATCTTTGCATTTTGAGTTCTTGGTGATAAGCTTTTTAAGGAGGGGCTAAGGAGAAGCTCAGTTACAGCCTGGGCTATAACATGCTTAGCACTAAAGTTGCTCCCTCTTTGATTCATAAGGTTGTCTGGGATCTTAACCTGTCACTAGGTTCTCATTATGAGAAGCAATTCTCCTTGTGTAGTACTGTGGAAAAGAAAAATCACTGCGGATTTGGATCAAAGATAGGAAGAGTTTATTGTGCTAAATTTCTGCCACTTACTCCTGTCATTCTAATCATATATGCATTAATTACCTGAATGTGTCTCTGACTGCAAATTTTAATTAGCTCTAAAAAAAAAAATAGTTTAGAGCACCCTATAAGGGAGCTGTCATCAGCTAGCACCATCTAGCAATGGGGTGGGTCTTGTCTTTTCTCTCTCTCTCTCTCTCTCTTTTTTTTGAGATGGGGTCTTGCTGGAGTACAGTGGCAACATCATAGCTCACTGCAACCTCAAAACTCCTAGGCTCTAGCATTCCCCCTGCCTCAGCCTCCCAAGTAGTTGGGACTACAGGTACAACCACTATGTCTGGCTAATTTTTCTATTTTTATAGAATTGGGGTCTTGCTATGTTACCCAGGCTAGTCTCAAGCTCCTGACCTCAAGCAGCCCTCCCACCTTGGCTTTGCAAAGTGCTAGGATTATAGGCATGAGCCACTGCACCTGACCTTGTTTTTAAGAAATTGAAAGCTAATAAAGGTAAAATACTACAACAGTGCTAGAAGGTATAAAGTAAAGAACAAACATATTTCTGCCTTCTCACCTCTAGCCCCTGTGCCATTCACACGGGAGTGTAGGTTGGGGATTTTCCTGCATCCCCACATGATATGCGCCCATGTATGGTGAGTTAGTCCAGAATCTCCTCCACAAAGCCATGTGTGCTGTGCAAACAGCACTTCTTAGGAAAGAGGGCAGAGAAAGAGGTCACAGTCAGGCCTGGGTCCTGGTCCTCAGAAGGCCCTCACTCATTTCTGTGGCCCTGAGCACTCAAGGTGTGGCCTTGCATCTTGAAAAATGAAAAAGCTGGGTAGATGACTCTCTCATTCTCTTTCAAACTCTGAGCTTTAAAAAAAATATTCCTTGACTCTGTGGGAGGAAGCCAAGCACTACGCTATACCCTGAAAGGAAAGAAAAGAACCCAGAAGAGACCCTTGAGTACTCTGGACAGAGCCATCTGTCTTCACCACTGGGATACAGCATGTGTGGAAGGCAGGGACGTGTCATCAGAGACAACTTCGTTCTGCCTGGGGAGAGAGCAGAGTTAGAGGTGATGGGCAGGATTGCTGGGGGAGTAGGTGGCCCTGGGCAGACTCAACTGAGTGTGTGTTTACTTCTAGATCAGCAGTTCTCAACCTGTGGATTGTGACCCCTTTGGACTATGGTAAAAATCCTGCATAGCAGATATTTACATTACAATTCATAACAGTAGCAAAATTACAGTTATAAAGTAGCAATGAAAATAACTTTATGGTTGGGGGTCACCACAACATGAGGAAGTGTATTAAAGTGTCATGGCATTAGGAAGGTTGAGGATCACTGAATCATGTCCAGAGTGGATGTTCCATTGTGAGAGTCTGCCTGTGATCTGCAGACTCAGTCCACAAGTGGGTTCCACCTCTTAATAGTCTGTGGTCTTGGTCCAACTACTTGAAAGCCTCAATTTTCTCATCCATAAAATGAAGATAATAATACTTCTATTATAGAATCACTAAAAGGGACACAGTATTAAAAAAAGGTAGTTGTTATTTTTATTACTATAACCACTATCATGATAACGACTACGTGTATACCACTACCATCCTGGGGGCTGAATGGCCAGAGCAGATTGACTTTCATGAGTTGGCATTATGAGAAAGAAAGATGCATAGAGAATTCTGTTCATAGCCATAAGGAGCTGGGTACAATTAGGAGAATATTTAACAAATATTTAAAAAATGTGCTAAAGTAATTAGAGCCCTGATCGACAGGATAAGTGTCATCATTATATGTGTGTTGAAGTGTTTTTATTAATATTATTTGAATTTTACATCCATCAGTGGTCAGCAGATTTGGAAAATTTTTTCTCTTATTTGGAAACTCAAGATTGGAATGATTGGCTGGACTCAGTGGCTCATGCTTATAATCTCAGCACTTTGGGAGGCTGAGGCAAGTGAATCACCCAAGCTCAGGAGTTCGAGACCAGCCTCAACAAGAGCGAGACCCCCATCTCTAAAAACTAGCCGGGCATTGTGGCAGGGTCTTGCTATGTTCATAAAGTTAGCTGAGACAACCTTAGTCCCACAGCTACTTGGGAGGCTGAGGCAATAGAATTACTCTGGTTTGAGGTTGCTGTGAACTATGATGCCATGGTACTTTACCAAGAGTGACAGACTGAGACTCTGTCTCAAACAAACAAACAAAAAAAATAGGAATGGCTTCAGATGGAGCCTGACAGAGCTGGGAGCTCCTGTGTTCTCCTGTTGTCAGTGTCAGCTGATGGCAGGTAGTCCTTTACCCTGCCTCCTGTGCTTTCTCCAGGGGTCTCTGCCCAAACTGGGTGAATCGTCTCCCGTTATCTAATTCTAAGGAATTGAGACACCAGGGGTTTTGGCATGTGGCTAGCCGACTAATAGGGCTTGAAACATTTCTGGGCCTGAATCCTCTGGGTGGTGAGCTATGTCCCTGTGTGAGGGGAGAGGAGGGACAGTGCCAGCTGGCAGCTGGTGACTACCACTCCCAAGTGGCCTGCAGAATCCAAGTGGCCACTTCTTGCTTCAGTTCCATTTTTTCTTTAATGTTCTTACTTATTTCCTAAAGTCAGGGATTGCATTACAAGTTTGTGATAGAAGATTTAGAAAGGACCTCATAGCCAACTTATGCTGACCTCCCTCCTGGTCTCAGGATGCCCTTATTGCTGCCTCTGGAAGGTAGCCCTCAGCCTCTGATGGAGCTCTGCAGAGACTAGGGAGTGGGGGCGTTCATAGAGCAGCCATGTCTTTTTGTTATTTTTCACAGCACTGATTATTGGATAATCAGACAATCCATCTTTCAGGGAAGCTGGAATCTAGGTCCTTGCAGCTCCCCCCATGAGTCCTGGTTGTGCCCTCTGAGTCTATCAAGTCAAATCCCAGTTCCTGAGGACAGCCTGGCCTCCTGGCCGTGCTTGCTCTAAGTGAGCTGTGGGCTGGCAGCTTCGTCTCTGATGGTGCAGAATCTCAGGCCTCCCTCAGACCTACTGAACTGAAATCTGCATTTTGACAGATCCCCAGGTATTGACTTGCTCGTCGCAATTCGAGAAGGACTGAAGGAAATCTCATACACTATCTTTCCCCAACCGATTTTTTTTCTTTTTTAATTGCTATTGCTATCAGGCCTGCTGGTGCTCAAAAAATCTTAATTGAGAAAGAAACTTTTAACAAGAAGCAACAACTCCATCAACTCCTGAAATATAAGTACAGACTTTATCTGCTATCAATTAAAGCTGTCATTCTATTAATTGGAAATCCATTGACAGGCATTGCCAGTGTCGATAGTACAGTCATCAAAGGTAATATTAATGAGCTTTAGCCTTTCTTAATAGGCTCTTAAAGACCACAAATGCCTTTCAAATCATGAAAGACTGATGAAATTATGCTCTATGGGATTTAATGCCTGATATTGTGACTTTTTAAAAACCTGATAAACAGACGAAATAAGTAATTAGAACAATGCCTCTCTGGTCCTGCCAGATAGAGGCAGCCACAAAATCTCCTTTCCCCAACCCTTTTCAGCTATGGGAAGAATGAAAGTTTAAGTCGTTTTCTATTTCTGACATCACTGCAAGGGCAGCGACTGAGGATTCAGAATTTGAAAGGTGCCTGGGAGATGTACACCCTGGAAACAGCTGTGCTGGAGGGACTCGCTTTCAATTCACGTACTCAGCAATATGTAAATGAACTTGGCCAGCTCATGAGCATGAATAAATGCTTAGCTGCCTTTCCAACCACAAAGCAGCTTTCTATCTTTGGCACATTTTAAACATTCAATAAAACAGACTGAATGTAACACCAGATGACAGCGCCAGACTGTCTTCGGTTAAACTTGAGCAAAACCCTTAAGAAGCCCCCCTGACCCAGCCTTTATCATGTTTCTCTCTCCATCTGATATTCATGGTAACCTATAAGCCTGACACCCCGTAGGATGGGACATCAGCCCAGCTGCATTGGGCTAAGTTAGCAGGACCTTGATCTCCCTGGGGGCCCCAGTTAACCTTATGCTGTATTTCTTAGGATATTCAATTCAGCTATATGCCCTACTCCCAAGTCACTGGGGACGTGAAGGACAGTAAGAGCCTCTCCCTGAGACCTGGTCCCATTAGCCCAGAGCAGGGGGCCAGTTCACTGTCCCTCAGACAGTTGGAGGGCCGGACTACGGCTCCGGGACGAGTTGGCTGCGAAGCAGGACAGGCGGTGGCGGCAAAAACACCCGGCAAGTCGGATAAATGTCCTCGGCGGCCGCATGTAGCCCTCGGGCCATAGTTTGAAGATGCCTGGCCCGGAGAATCCAGCCTGTCCTATTTTGTCCAAGGCACCAATTCACCCTAATCTAGCACACATCATTAAACTCCTGTACCCTGAGGGCTTTGGGGTGTGTGGTTTTTGATACCCCTCTTGCTCCAAAGACTCGTTAAGTAAATATTTATTTAGAGCCTCTATTTCCCAGGTAATAGATAAGACACAATCTCTGTCCTCACTGAATCCACATTCTAGCTCTCAAGGCAGGTAAGGCAAGGGTGTTAGTGCTGTAATCATGGAGGGAGGCTGGGCAGGATGGCTCATGCCTGTAATCTTAGCACTCTGGAAGGCACAGGTGGGAGGATCGAGGCCAAGAATTTGAGACTAGCCTGAGTGAGACCCCGTCTCTACTAAAAAGAAAAATTAACTGGGCGTGGTGGTGCATGCCCATAGTCCCACTTACTCAGGAAGCTGAGACAGGAGAATTACTTGAGCCCAAGAGTCTGGGGTTGCTGTGCACTAGGCTGACACCACAGCACTCTACCCAGGACAACAGGGTGAGAAGCTGCCTTAAAAAAAAAAAAAAACATGGAAGGAGGAAATTTCTGCTTGGAGTAGGAGGTTGAGGGCTAAATGTGAATTTACCAGGCTGTGATGTAGATGAGGCAAGCATTCCAGATATGAAAGAGCAAATGTGCAAAGACTTGGCAATGTTAAAATGCATAGGCAAATTTCCCATCCCTGTCTGGTCTAGAGGATAGGAAACATGGTGGCTGTGAGCAGGGTCCCAGACCTTACTTCCACTGTATGGCGCTGCTCTTAACCCCTGATTGTTTCACTATCTTTCTTGGCCACTTCCCAGGTCTATCCACCAATATCCCCTGCCCCATGGAAGTCCCTCCTTGTTCATCCTCAGAATTTACATATTTAAACTACAGTAAAAATGCAATATGCTACAATATGCAGGAGAAACATTCAAAATGTAGCTGCTTCTGGGTGGTGCCTATGGCTCAAAGGAGTAGGATGCAGGACCCATGTGCCAGAGGTGGCAGGCTCAAACCCAGCCCCAGCCAAAAACCGCAAAAAAAAAAATGTAGCAGCTTCTGGCCAGGCATGGTGGCTCAGTCTTCTAATCTTACCACTCTGAGAGGCCTAGGTGAGTAGATTGCTTGCGCTTGGAGTTCAAGACCAACCTGAGCAAGAATGAGACCCCTCTGTACCAAAATGGAAAAACTAGCCAGGCATTGTGGTGGGCTCCTCTGGTCCCAGCTACTTGGGAGGCTGAGGGAAGAGGATCACTTGAGCCCATAAGTTTGAGGTTGCTGTGAGCTATGTTGTCATGGCTCTCTACCCAGAGCAACGGAGTGAGATTCTGTCTCAAAAAAAAAAAAAAAAAAAAAAAAATATATATATATATATATATATATAGCTTCTGAAGTCCATTTGGTATCTTTATAACATCAGAGAAGAAGTGATCCACATTTAAAAATAAAGATTTACTAATAAATCCAACCTTGACATGTGCAAAGATTAAGCAGGAGAATATAAGTACGGTTTTAGTACACTACTTGACATAGAGAAGGTGCTTAATAAATGTTGGTTATAATAATTATTTTTTCACCATATTTTCATGTACTGGTATCTACAGTACACTATTAAGAAGGGAACAAGACTTTCATTGAGCTAGAAAGTGTTCTGCAATCATTTTGTGTTGTTTATATTGTTGTAGTTCTGTATTATTTCCATCGACCCTACTGTATAGTATCTCCTGAAGCACTAGTGTTTTGTGTTCTCCATGGCATACTGTATGGTGTTGAGGTTACAGCTTAATATCACAGGCCCACTCCGCTGTGCCATTTACTGAGACTTCAACAATTAATAAACCAGGGGAATTCATTTAGTACCTACTATGTACTTGGTACTTTGCTGGCATTCTCAGCAAACTGAAAAGATAATCCGTACAATGGTTTGGGAAGAAAAGACCAAAGCACTGGAGATAAAAATAAAACCAAAACTATTGTAATTTATAGGAATATATGACTAATGTGGTTTGTATAATTTAAGAATTTTTGTGGAAGAAGGTAGAAACTGCACTAAAATCCTGAAGAGTTTTCGTGGGTGGAAAAGATCAAGAGATGATTCTGGGAGGCTGGAACAATATAAGTAAGTCACCGAAGTGGAAATAAAGACAAACATTATGTCATATGCCTGTTTATATTGCATGAGGGATGGGACAGAGAAAATACATTGTGAAGATGAAACCAATAAGACTTGCTTATAAGAAAATATTAGAACCCTCACAATTTTCTTTCTTTCTTTTTTGGGGGGAGGGGGACAGAGTCTCACTTTGTCACCATCGGTAACGTGCCATGGCATTGTAGCTCTCAGCAACCTCAAATTCCTGGGCTCAAGTGATTCTCCTGCCTCAGCCTCCTGAGTAGCTAGGAGTATAGACACCTGTCATAGTGCCTGGCTATTTTTAGAGACGGGGTCTCGTTCAAGCTGGTCTTAACCTCCTGAGCTCAGGCAATCCACCTGCCTTGGCCTCCCAGAATGCTAGCATTCCAGATGTGAGCCACTGCACCCAGAAGCCCTCACAATTTTCAATCTATGTGGAATCCTGGCCTGGTTTAAAACAGTACAGAGAATTTGTGCCAGGTTCATCAGCAGTTCTAACCTAATCATCCTCTTTAATAGTATCCCCTTGTTATGAGCAATATTTTAATGACTGTTTTACTCTCCTCAAAATTCATTATTAATTTAATATATTTGAACACATAATCTTGAAAACATCAACATCATGCTTTACTACAATATAAAGGAAAATTCAAAGAATATGGTTAATATTAAAACATAAATTTCAATACATAAAAGCCTACACGTGACTGTACCAGAAGAAGGGGTCAGATAAACCTTTATATGGGAAGAACAGCTACAAATGCAGACGATTCTGGTGTGTTGTGTTAATAACTCACATGGCATGGTCTTCAGCAATGTTCTCTAAAATGGCGGGCAACGCTTGGTAAGTTTCCAAAAAGAGCTGAGTCTTCCCGTTAATTAGTACGTGCAGTCTCAAAAATTTGGAGTACAGAAAACCATGCACAAATACCTCCGTATGTGTGTGAAATAGAGCTCGGTACGCTCAAGGGATTTTTAGCACACTTCTACCTACAAAAGCGTCTAATAGCACTTTGGAAAGTCTTTTAGTATGTGAGGCAGCTTGTTCATTGTGCAAGATCAGGACATTGCGGGACATTTCACGCTCCTGGCTCCCAGCTGTCAGATCCTAGAGTCATCCCTCTAACACTGGGACACCCAAAAGTGCCCCCAGGAGTCCATCGTGCCTCGAGGGAGCAGTCTCAGCGCCCGTGAGAACCACCAGGCTGTATGATGGCCTTCAGGTTTCCACTTCGTGACAGTGACAGAGAGGGAAGCTGGGTGGGGGAAGATTTGGATGTTGAATCCAGAAAAGAAATTGGCTGTGTTGCTTTCTTCCTCGGTCCAGGAAGGCCTCCACTTTTTAAAAATACTTCAAATCTGGCTTTTCCAACCTGGAAACAGTTTCATATTCTAAGCCCAGGTAGAAGATAAAATGAGGAAAATATGATATTTTGTTAAAAAAAAAAATGCAAGCCCCTTTTTTAGCTGAATGGCCAAGAAACTCTAGTTCCCTGCCTTCCACATTGGCTCACGGATAGGAATGTACCGTGTCTCAAGAGTTCAGGAGAAATCTAGTTCAAACATGAATCCTTGAAACAGTTTTGAGATTTAATTCTTGGATTTTTTTTTTTTAAACTGCAGGCATGATCTCATCTATTTTTTCTTCAGTTTTGTAAAGTATGCAATACCCTCTAATCCCTCTTGGCATTTGCACAGTACACAGTGGACTATCCTGAGCAGATGTGCCGGATTGTTTAGTATTAAACTCAGCAGGTTGCCTTTGTTGGGGAGTCTGAAAACAAACAAGTCAAAAAGGCTTGATCCACTCAGAATGCTTTCCTGAGGATTTTGAACCTTGGATTTTTATTTAACAAGAACAACAACACACACCCCACCCCCACTTTCATATGAGTGTGTTGCGAATTTGTAAAATGTTATTGGGTCAAAAAGTAATGGGCCTACTTCAAATGAGCACCAATGTGTAATATCCAAGAATATAAATCTGCAACCGTATTCCAGTCAAATCCATACCATGGACAGGACAACAGGGCAGGCCTTCTGAGGGAATCAGAAGAAAACTGGACCCTTTACACTCTCAAGGAGCTTCTAGTCCCACGAGGATGGTAACACCTCATGGATATTATCATACATGAGGTAAACCTTTGCAAAATAAGGTACAAAACTGATGGATTCTTTAGGGATGAAATGGTACCTTCCTCTGGGGGAGGTAGAATTTTTAACTAGAGGACCTTAGACATTCATTAACATTTAGGCAGGTAAAACATGTTAAATTTTGAGGAATAGCGTTCTGAGTTAAAATAAACTTGAGCAGGATTTTGTGTGTGTGTGTGTTTTTAAGTGTTGGGAAGAGTGGCCTCTCATCACTTAGGAGTGTACATTCTCCATTTATTGTCTGATTGAAATTAAGCAACTTTGAATAACTGGTAATAATTGCTATAAAGAAGTCTTATTCAATATTGCTACCTTTCTAGGAAAAAAATCGTCAAATTTAAAAGCTAAATCTTTTTTCTAAGCTTTGTTTTTTCCCATTGAAGAAATTCCTTTCACAACCCCCAATCTTGGCATTCCACCATAGTATTTCGAAACTCTGGAAAAACCTTTCACTCCATTCAGAGTAAATGCCATCAGAAAGAAGGCAAGTCTGTCAGAATCAGTATAGTATAAAGTAGGAAAAGGTTCTTGTTACCAGGTGGGTCCCAGGCATTGAACTTGAGAACAAAATAGAAATTGAGCTAGAACCTCTCAAGACTCTCTAGTGGTTTCCATGGCCACACTTTTAGATTGCCTGGGTCCCGCGTCCCAGGACGTTAGTCTACCTTCTACTCCCTGGAGCTGGTCCAGATTTACCATCTATGTCCTTATACTTTTGGTGTTTGGTTGTGCCACCTGCTGGTAGGCTAGAGATTTGACTCACAGCAAGTTAGTCAATGTGAAATTTTGGCCAAAATGGCATGCTTGTCAAAACTTAATTACTCTCTGTTGGAAACAGGTTGTATATGATCTGGATGATAGTTAGTTACTAAGTGCATATATAGATAAATAAACTCATCGAGTTGTACTCTTAAGATTTGTGCATGTCATCTATATTACATCCCAGTTAGAAATGTAAAAATTATAACAACCATAAATATGGCTCTTCCAGTCACTAAAGTATTGCCAGTTTTGGTTTATCTGAGGGTAATATAGCAATGATTTATGTATTTTTAAATAAATTTTTAAAACGTTTAGCATTTTTTCAACTAGTTGGCCAACAAGAGAAGATTGATTATAACAAGTATTTGTAATAATTGACCAAGATAGAAAAGTTTTTAAAACAAAGGAAAGAGGGAAAAACCAAATTGTTAGGAAAAAAGGATGATAGTACTTGTTGCAAAACCATCCTTTTAGTGCTTAAGGATTTCTGATATTTAAATACCTAGCATTTGTGAATGTTAGTTTTCAACTAAATCATTATTCCTACCAAGTGGATTTCAGAAGTCTAGTAATGAATGAACAGTAATTGTGTGTTGATGTCAAAGTGAACAAAAATAGAACTAAGGTAAAATCTTCACCTTTGGCTCTGATTGTTAAGTTTTATACACCAAAAGAGAGAAAACCATTCTCTCCTAAAAGACAGTTCTAAAAAAATCAAATTTGGTGCCACTCAATTATAGCTTTACATCTATAAAGTCCAGAGACTGGGTGGGAATTAAATTTGAATTTCTTCTCCACAACAAACCCAGCCAACTCACTGTGTTGAATGGATTTAGTGATAGGATCAAGTGCTTCTTCAAACTATTGTTATTATTTTTTAAGGTAAACAATTAACGTGGACTCTTTTGTTGGAACAGGACAGCTGGGAAGTGGTGGAAGGACTGAGGGGGGAGATGACTTACACCCAAGAGCCACCAATTCAGAAAGGATTTTTGCTGAAAAAGAGGAAATGGCCCTTAAAAGGCTGGCACAAGGTAAGACATTTGTTTTGGCCTCATTTTATTTGTACCATGCTGAGTACCCAGTTCTTAGGCACTTACATTTAATTTTAAGGGGAAAGTTGAGACCAAGGATGTTTAAATGGAACGTTTTGTTTTTTTTTTGAGACAGAGCCTCAAGCTATCCCCCTGGGTAGAGTGCCATGGCATCACACTCACAGCAACCTCCAACTCCTGGGCTCAAGCGAGTCTCCTGCCTCAGCTTCCCAAGTAGCTGGGACCACAGGTGCCCGCCACAACGCCTGGCCATTTTTTTGGTTGCAGCCATCATTGTTGCTTGGCGGGCCCGGGCTGGGGATTTGAATCCGCCACCTTAGGTATATGTGGCTGGTGTCTTAGCCGCTTGAGCCACAGGCGCCGAGCCTAAATGGAACGTTTTAATGACTAGTACTTTCTTTTCCACAGAGATTCTTCTATCTGGACAAAGGAATCTTGAAATATGCCAAGAGCCAAACTGATGTAAGTCTTCTTGTGGGTGCAATGTACTGTTGAGCAGTTCAGAAGGGCAATTGTTGTCAGCCCAGGGATGAGAATGGAACAGGTGATGATTACACATCTCTGATCTAGAAAGCATGGAGTTCCTAGTCTCTCCAAGGTGGAACTGAGGTGCCAGCTCTTAGCTCTGGGATCTAGGTAGGCTCAGTTGCCCACCTGGGAAAGGTGCAGCGACTCCTCCCATACCCCCTTGGATAACCAAAGGTTTGTCCTGGTCTGGGACCTGTACCTGCGGAGTTCTGTGGGTGGGAGAGGATTTCTTCACAGCTAGAGAACAGGAACAAAACACAGGGTGAGTGTCACTCCCAGTCTTACAGCGACTGAGGGGCAATGAAAGCCCCGGGGGAAGGAGAAGTTCCTCTTCTAGTTGACACTAGGAAATGGGTCTGATGGCCATTAGTTCTGCCCCACATAGGCATCCTTCTCCCCTCTTTGCCTCCTTTCCTAGCCTCTCCCTACACTCCTTCCTTTTAAATCACCTCTAAATGAATTTAGAGACTAGAACAGTGGTTCCCAACCTTTCTAATGCTACAACCCTTTATGTTGTAGTGACCCCCAACCATAAAATTATTTTTGTTGCTACTTCATAACTGTAATTTTGCTACTGTTATGAATCGTAATGTAAATATCTGATCTGCAGGATGGTCTTAGGTGACCTCTGGAAAAGGGTCGTTTGACCCCCAAAGGGGTCACGACCCACAGGTTGAGAATTGCTGTACTAGAAACTAATTCAGCAGGAGGCAGTGCAGTCAACGGGTGAATTCTCTGCCGAGGGAGTCAACCTTGGGATTTGCTCTCCCCTATCCTACCTTCCTGGCTGGGTAAACTGCCTGTTAGTTACCCCCTTACTACCCCACTCTACTACCCAGAGATTAAAGAAGACCGTGCGTGCATAGCTCTGAAGTCGGTACTGCTTCACACTGAGGGATTGGGGAGGCGAGGGAGAGGAGTGGCAGGCCAAGGTTCTTGAGTGGCCCTCTTTGTCCCTCTGCAGATAGAGAGAGAGAAGCTGCACGGCTGCATTGACGTTGGCCTCTCAGTGATGTCTGTAAAGAAGTCATCCAAATGCATAGACCTTGACACCGAGGAGCACATCTACCATCTGAAGGTGAGACGGCTTCTGTTGTGCAGAGTCCGTTTATGCTGGGAAGGTGGATGCCTTCTGGGTCATCAGCCAACGTGCAGAAGACCTTCATTACCTAAGCGTTCCTGGCAGACAGTGTTGATAATCGAGTGGGACAGGTCTTAGCTGTGCAGGACTGTCTCTCAGGCTGCACGAAGGGTTAGCATCCTTCTCACCTCGTCTGCTCATAACCACCCCTCTCTCCAGTGACTGTGACAACAACAACAGGAAACTTTCATGCCTCCAAACCACCCTTCCCCCAGCTAGTGACATCTTTAGTGAAGACCCATTCACCATAGGTTGAATTATGTTGCCTGCAATACCGTGTAACATTTAGTCAGTGGAGCCTTACCTTCAAACTTCAGCTAATCTTATAGAGATTCCATTAAAATTCCCATATTACAGTAAAACGTCAGGGATTTTTTCACCCTACAGTGTTGTCCAGATAGTATTTCTCAAAGCTATTTACCCTCTTTTTCTCTCTGTCTCATAGATGGTAGAGAAAGTTAAAAGCATGAAGCCCGAGATCTAGACCTGATTTACATCATGACATGGCTTAACTTACTGGCCATTGGACTTTGGCCAATTACCTCATCTCTGAGAGTCTCAGTTTTCTCACCTAAAACAAAATGAAAATTATCATAGTGCTCATCGTGTTAGAAAACTTGGTATAAAAACTGGCCCACATTAAGCTCAGGAATTGTAGTTACTGTGATTATTAGGTGGTAACCTGAATGTTAACAATTGAGAAAATGCTGATTCTTTTCTTGCTTGGGCAAATAACTTGCCATCTTGGGGACAGGGGCCGAGCGTCAGGAAAATAAAAGCATGAGGTCAGGAGCTGCTTGTCCTAGTGTGTCCCCATCCTCTCCATAGCATATGTGTGGCTACTGTGACCCTAACACAGGTGGCTGGTTCAATAGGCAAGACAGTCGAGTCCTATTGTTTCCCACCTATCTGGGTGCCATTGATATGAAGCAGGGCTTCTCAAGGTCGGCACTGTTGACACCGTGGACTGGACAGCTCTGCCGTCCTGTGCACAGTAGCATGTTAAGCAGTGTCCCTGGCCTCTACCTTCTCTCTGAATCTAGTAGCGTCCCCCTCCAGTTGTGAGCA
Organism: Otolemur garnettii; assembly: GCF_000181295.1. Classification (NCBI taxonomy): domain Eukaryota; kingdom Metazoa; phylum Chordata; class Mammalia; order Primates; family Galagidae; genus Otolemur; species Otolemur garnettii. The sequence goes on along the minus strand of NW_003852423.1, from coordinate 7,147,891 downwards.
CCAAAATGTCTCCAGTACCCCCATGGGGATAAAATCACCCCAGGTTTAAATGACTGGTATAACGGAAGAAAAAACCTATAATCTTAGGAAAAAATTAAGAAAAATACTACCCTCCTGCCACAATTCCTGTTTCAAGGTCAGTCTCTGTTAGGATAGTCTAGGTCATTTCTCCATGTACTTCCAATGCCTCTTAGTTCTGATTTGACATGGTCAAGAAATAACAGGCTCTTATTCATCCACTGTTGTATTAACAGAATAAAAGTAATTCTTCCTTATTTTTAAAGAATTAGAATACTGTAAAATACACTGAATGCTAATATTATGACAAGCACAGTTTAATATTTTTCTATGTGATTTGCTTTAAGTTCTGTTTGGTTTCCTATTCATTCTTTTAAACAGCTGTGACTTAGCAGAGGTAAGTGTAGCTATCTGAGTGTTTGAGTGAATAGCCTCAGCATCAGACAGTTTTTAAATGTGAGCCACTTGGTCCCCTTCTCTGACATTATAGATGAGAAATCTGGACAGCAGAGAGGGGAAATGTCCACCTGTGGCCCCTACACCAACCTTAGGGACCAGAACAGAACCCTGGTCAGTTATTTTATAAAGTCCTTTTTTCCTTCTACCTCGTTTAACTCATAAAAAATGAGTCCAAGAGTGCTTTGAGCACTCACTTTTAAAAGGCCTCTGAGAATAGATCAGTGCAAAAAATGATACAAGATTCCTGTAAAATTCCTCTTTACCCACGTCTCGGAAATGAAATACATTTCAAGAACATAATTTGAGGCAGACAAATAGGTGTGAGTCTGTACTGCTTCTTCCCGTAAATGACATATTACATTAAATAGCACCTGTAGGGGTTTTCAGTTTTATGGTTACGTCTGCTGATCAACACAACAGCCCATTCCTCAGTGAATGTTGCTGGTATTTTGCACATCCTAGCTCTCCGCTGTGGCATTAGGAAAGTGCCTCATAGGATTAACCTGGATTTTTCATCTTAGAAGTTAACCTACCATACATCCTTTTGGCTTAAATTGCAGCTTCCTAAATATCTGTGTCCTATCAGTTTTCCCATTGAAAATATTAATACTGTCTTACACACACACACAATTATTGACTTTTAAAAGAAATAGCCATGATACGTGGGTGTCTGTTACATTCTTTTTGGTCTTTTTATGAATATTTGAAATATTTTCTAATAAAAATAAATACTAGTTACGAACCTTATTCTTTGAGTAAATTAGAAATTGATAGTCATCTATGGAAGGAATGGTTATATGTGAGTAGGTAACAATAAAAATAGAAAAAAAATATAGTGCTGTATAATGCTTTGCCAGTTTTTTTCTGAGAGTGGGAGAAATGTTCTTTTGAATAACCTTCGCATTCATTAACACACCCTCCTCTACAGCGTCGTCTTTGTCAGAGACGATGAGCAAGGTTAAATATTTTAGGAAGAATTTACTAATTCATTCTAGTTCAGAGATGATTGATCTGACATGTCTGAATTATAAAAGAGTTTAAAAAGAAAAATGGTGCTAATATTTTCAGTAGGGATAAGAGAAGCTGGGATTAAAGAACTTGGAAATGCTTTAGGGACAGATAAATATAACTTTCCGCTCATCTGTTGTTTAACATAACTGGCACTGTTTTGCTTTCTTAAAAATAGCATAACAATCGGGCTCTTTCATAGAAAGCCTAAGTATATGCTTTATGAAGATCATTTTTACTCTCCATTTCCTCCCCAAATGTGTTTCTGTAGGCTAGAACGCAAGTAAACCAAGTCACTACGAGGCTATTTCTACTTGTGCCAACTTAAAAAGAGGATGTCAGGAGTCATCTCAATCTGATGAATAATCGTTCCTTCCTGTGAGTGACTCTCTTCTTTCCCTCTTTCAACTTCACACGTTTTAGGTGAAGTCAGAAGAAGTCTTTGATGAGTGGGTATCCAAGCTCCGTCATCACCGAATGTATCGTCAGAATGAAATCGCCATGTTTCCACATGAAGTTAATCACTTTTTCTCAGGGTCCACGGTCACAGACTCTGCATCTGCAGTGTTTGACTCCATTTCAAGTAGGAAGGTAGGGAGTATTTTGCCAATAATGAATCTGAAAGGAGGGGGTGCTTCGTGTGGAGGTTGTTCCATCTCAGCAGCTGAGCTTGAGGAAGGAAAGGTTTGGGGGCGGGGTGCAGGGTAAGCCTGGGCTGATATTTAATTAGTCTGTTTGCCCAGTGAGTCAGAACCAGGACCAGATGAGCAGTGATTGAAGAAGAGCATGTAAAGAGGAATTTATCTGAATGCACTCCCTTTCTCCTAACTGGTTCGACCTGACTTTGGTTTCTTTTTCTGGTTGTAAAATACAGTAGGTCTGTTTATGGTGTATTTTGGGATTGCAAGATATTTCCAGACATTTATTTGTTATTTGACAAAAGAAAAACTAAGGATTGCCATCCAAGGGTTCATAATATAATATGGCCAAGCTGGGGTATAACCCGAGGCCTTCATACTTTGCCAGAAGCTTCTTCAACATCACAGGCAGATGGTGTCCATTAGCCACCAGCCCACTCTGTTATCCTTGACCCTAAAGTGTCCCCGCTGGTCTGTTTTCATTTATAATGTGCTTTTGTTGTCTGTGGAACAGCGTAGCAGTATATCAAAACAGAATTCATTTCAAGCTGGAAGCAATTTGTCATTTTCTTGTGGTGGTGAGACACGAGTTCCATTATGGTTACAGTCTTCAGAGGACATGGAAAAATGCTCGAAAGGTAGAGTGACTTAAAATCTCTGCTCCTTTCTGTCATGGCTCTTAATGATGCTGGTTTGATGACACACCTCATTTGCGTCCTGCCCCCGGGCCTGTCCATTGTCCTATCTCTACTTTGCTTGTGAAGGTTGCACTCATCATCAACAAAGACCTGCTCCTTTTTTTATTTTTTTTATTTTTTGAGACAGAGTCTTACTTTATTGCCCCTTGGTAGAGTGCTATAGTGTCATAGCTCACAGCAACCTCAAATTCTTGGGCTTAAGAGATTCTTTTGCCTCAGCCTCCTGAGTAGCTGGGACTACAGGTGCCCACCACAACCTGGCTATTTTTATTTTTTTTAATATTTATTTATTTAATTATTTTGAGACAGAATTTCAAGCTGTTGCCCTGGGTGGAGTGCTGTGGCATCACAGCTCACAGCAACCTCCAACTCCTGGGCTCAAGTGCCTCCCAAGTAGCTGGGACTATAGGCGCCTGCCACAATACCTGGCTATTTTTTTGGTTGCAGCTGTCATTGGTTTTTTTGGTTGCAGCTGTTGTTGTTTAGCAGGCCTGGGCTGGATTCAAACCTGCCAGCTCAGGTGTATGTGGCTGGAGCCTTAGCCACCTGAGCCACAGACATGGAGCCCACCTGGCTATTTTTAGAGACAGGGTCTCACTCTGGCTGGCTGGTCTCAAACTCCTGAGCTCAAGCAATCCACCTACCTCAGCCTCCCAGAGTGCTAAGATTACAGGCCTGAACCACTACACCGGGCCTAAAGATGCGCTCCTAGACGAGCTTTTCATCTTCACCTGGCTGTGCATGCAGACAGGTTTCCTTTGCTATTCCTTGGGTGCTGGTGGCTGATTTCCACATGGGCCTATAAACCATAGTCCCCACGGGTGGGGGTCTGCACAGCTGTATTTTTTTAAGTGCCAAAAATGACTGTGATGTACATCCAAGGTTGAGAATCAGTTCTGGAGGTGAGACAGTGGCCAGATGGAGAGCCCCGTGATGCAGGTCTTCTCTACTGCACATTAGAGCCTCCAGAGGACTCGTCCTGTGCAGAAATGCCCATGCTCGGGCCTCCCTCCCAACAAATCTCTTTAAATTGGTCTGAAGTGGGGCCATGGAGTCACTAAATTTCCAAAGTTCCCCAAGTTCCTCTTGATTTTTGACAAGGAGCTGGGGTTGAACTCTACTGTTACAAGGAAGCTCAGCGTTCTCAACCTTAGTTAGCTGAGACTCACCCTGGAAACTCAGAAATGAAAATATCCCCAATAGAAAAAATATATAACAAAAAAGAAAAGAAAATATCCCCAGTAGGATTGGGAGTGTTCTGATTTAATTGTCTGGGGGTGAGACTTGGGCATATGTAATCTAAAAAATTTCTCCAGTTGATTTAAATGTGTAGCCACAATTGAGAATCACCAGAGAAAGATTTTGGGTGGTTTCCCTGAAAAATTGCATTTTCTTTTATTGAATACAGATTGTATTAACCCTGGGGCCATGTAGGCTTTGCCCTTCCGATAAATATCACTCACAACTTTTCTGAGTGACATTTTGTCAATGTGTTCCCTGAAGTGTTGTCTCTGGACCAGCAGCATTGGCCTGGCCACTTGTTAGAAATGCAAATTCAACCGCAGGGTACTGCATCAGAGATGGGGTGGGGGCCCAAAGAACTTCAGGTTAACAAGGTCTCCAGGTTGATTCCCATGACAAAGTTTTCGAGCCACTCTCCTAAGGCATTTGGACCTTTATTCTTAAGCAAAAACATCCACTGGCATCCAGTGCATAGCAAACTCTTTTAAGTTAGTGACTATAATTGGCCTGAGAGTCCCTTTATATCCTCTCAGGGCCATCTGCAGAGGTTCGTCGTGCCCCTGAGGCAGGTCCGTGATTGATAAAGTTGCCCTTAGAGACCAGCACGACCTTTATTTGAGTTTTCTTCATATAATGTGCACTGGGTCCTTACAGTAGAGAGTGGCAGCCCATTGTTGCAGGCTTACCAATAGCGATGATGCTGATGCTGATGATGGCTGATTCATTCAGTTCTTAGTATGTGCCAGGCACTCTTCTAAGCACTCTGCATATATCCTATCAACTCATTCAACTCTCACAACTATCCTGTGAGCAAGATGTGTGATTACCCCCTTTTTCAGATAGGAAGACTGAGGCACAGAGAAGTTCAGTAACCTTTCCAAGAGACACAGCTCATTAAGTGGATTCCAATTGAAGTAGCCTGGTTCTCAAGATCCATGCCCTAGATCACAACCTTTCCTGCAAAAAAGGACATAAAATTTCCTACCCTTGCAGATGAAAACTCAAATAGAGATAAATAAGAAAAGTAGCTGGCCCCAGCATGGTGATCCTGCTTGCTAGTGCAGAATTATGAGCACTTCCTTTTTGCCCCTCAGACCTGGCACACTGCCATGCCTACCTGGTGGAAATGAGCCAGCTCCTACAAAGTATGGACGTCCTGCATCGGACCTACTCGGCACCAGCTATCAATGCCATCCAGGTTAGCCACACCCCTCTTCCGTCTGCATTCTGGCACCTTCTCCTTCCCTTTCTCCTGCCCAGCCTTTGACTAACAGTGGAATGTTGTCTGGTCAGTTGCTTCAGCCAAACTCAAGGGGATGGAGGTGATCACTTTGCTATGCATTTATCCCCTATTGGTTTGGTGGACCTTACTGTCTGTGCTCTCTTTCCTGTTTTGAAACAAAGGGCGGAGCTTTTGAAAGTCCCAAAAAGGAAAAAAGATCGCACAGGAGGTGGCGGTCCAGAGCTATTGGCAAAGATGCTAAAGGAATGCTGCAGGTAACCATCGCTTCCCCAAAAGACTGGTTCTTCTTTGGCCCTTCTCTGCACATGGTGTGCGGAGGCTACTGTGACTCCAGCAGGTTGACAGACAAGTAAACCCTCTACTTGTTCTCTCCCCTGGCCTCTACAGGGAGATGGATTCAATCACGTAGATTTTCTGGGTACTAGGATAAGCATGTAGTAGGTATTTGGGCAGGGGAGAGAATAGTTTCTAAGGGAATAATGGCTTGAGGTTGCAGGGACTGCTGCCATTTCTAGGATATTTGGTTTCCCCCTCTCTAATGTTTAGTGTGCCAGTCCTCCTTCCTGCTGGAGTGTGTGCCTTGTTTTGTGGCTGCTGTTGCTGTGTGCTCTCACCTACTGCTTCTGCTGACGCTCAGTGGATCTGTCATCCTTGTAGAGCCCACGGGCCTGATTTTCTGGACACACAGTATTGTACAGATACTCCTTTGCCTCTTATCTCCAAATTCCCAACCCCCATCAGAGGTTCACGGTGTCATGCTAGGCTCTGTCTTTCTTAAGGCCCAGCTAAGCCAAGATGAACAGCTTGGCTGTTGCATATTAAAGTGCAAGTTTGTTAGAATCAAAATAAATCCCAAGCTTTTGAATAAATCATCTGATAGACTCCTATACATCTTTAGTTCAAACCACATTAGGGGTTGAACTTGAATTTTAAAACAAAGAATGTTCCATATACAAAGTTCCTTTGTTGTTTAGAAGCCCCAGGTGCAAAAAAAGCAAAGCATTTTAAACCTATCTACTACTAACAGCCTAGATACTGGCTGATTATTGCCAGGAGGAAAAAATTGAGTATAAATGAGAAATCCTGGCAGCTTGAGCTGTCATTTTCAACCTATAGCTTTAATGCTTCTGACCTTTCCAGAAGAATAGGTGATTTCTTACCCATTTATAGTTCATAAGAAGCATATTGTGGAGTTTTCCTGAGTTTTCATTTATTTTTCTCATAAGTGATCACTCAGTAGAAAGACTTCCCTATACAATCTTCTTTTCTTACTATGTTCTGATCTTAGAACCAAGTAAATATTCTAAGCCATCTTCATCTGAAAGCAACTATCTCCCTTTGATGTCACTTTAGGTCCCTAAACCTTTTTTTGGTCCAGTAAGACTGCACTCCTCCAATCCTAATTTGTCAACACTAGATTTTGGAGAAGAGAAAAATTACTCCGATGGCTCTGAAACCTCATCAGAGTTCTCTAAAATGCAGGAAGATCTGTGTCATATTGCCCATAAAGGTAAATGAGTTTTCTTTTTTCCTAATGTATTTGATAAAAACGTTAATTGCATGTCTGAATGGGGGATGTCTTTGGAGAGGGTATTTTTAGTTGGTTCATTTTTCTACTCTATTAATATTTGGGGGGAACCTAATTTTTATTTTATTTCTCTGGAAGTAGACAGTGTATTGGCAAGCAGTTTCTTTTTAACCTCTTTAGAGAGTTGGTGAGATTGTTATATACTGCAAAAGTGCAAATGGCCCTCTTCTGGAGGGCAGGATGATGTTATGTGCAACTACAGGAGAACCTCTATCAGTTGACCACCCAAGGGACTGTAACAAACTGTAACAAATGAAAATTAGATCAATTTAAGATAGTGGTTAGTGTAGGGAGGTGGTCAACTATAGAGGTTCTACTGTATCTTTTAAATCCTCCCATCCAGCAGGTTCATTTTGAAGAGTTTATTTGGAATTAATTAACTTAAAATTCATCTACAGATATCTTCTGTAACATTGTTTATTACATCAAAAATTAGAGATAGGTACTCAGAAACATTAGCCATTAGAGAAATGCAAATTAAAGCCATGATGAGGTAGCACTACACACCTATGAGAACAGCTAAAGTGAAAAGAAAATACAGTATCAAATGCAGGTGAGGATGCCTAGAACCTGAATCTCTCATATATTGTTAGTGGCCGTATGAAATGCTACAGCCACTCTGGAAAATAGTTTGTTCTATAAAATGAAACACACATTTACCATACAAATCAGTACTGGTATTCCTGGCCATTTATGCCAGAGACATGAAAATGCATGTCTACACAAAAACATAGAAAATATATACACAAATGTTCAGAGCAAGTTTCTTTGTGTTAGCCAAAGACTGGAAACAAACTCAATTGTTTTTCAACAGAGAAATGATTAAAGAAAATGTGATACATCCATACGATGGACTCCTACTCAGCAATAAAGAGGAACAAACTATTGTTATACACCACAACCTGGATGGGGCTCAAGAACATTAGGCTGAGTGAAAAGAGAGAATCTCAAAAGGCTGCATAGTATACAGTTCAATTGATAGAGCATTTTTGAAATGATATAATTATAGAGATGGAGAAGAGATTAGTGATTGCCAGAGCTTAGGAGCAGGGAGGAAGGAAAGGGGAAGGATATCAGTGTGATTATAAAGGAGAAGCACAAGGGACTCGGCACCTATAGCTCAGTGGCTAGGGCGCCAGCCACATACACCCAGGCTGGCAGGTTCGAACCCAGCCCAGGCCTGCCAAACAGCAATGACAAGTGCAACCAATAAATAGCTGGGCATTGTGGCAGGCACCTGTAGTCCCAGCTACTTGGGAGGCTGAAGCAAGAGAATTGCTTAAGCCCAAGAGTTTGAGGTTGCTGTGAGCTGTGATGCCACGGAACACTACCAACGGCAACACAGTGAGACTCTGTCTGGAAAAAAAAAAAAGAAAGAAAGAAAGGAGCAGCACAAGGGATCTTTGTGCTGATGGGAAGTTCTGTCACCTGCTGTGCTGGCTGTTCTGTCTGTTCTGTCACCTGTGGTGCTGGCTACATGAATCTGCACTTGTGATGAAATTGCATTGACTTTTACTCACAAACATATAAACCAATTAGTGCATTTAAAAATCTGGTGAAATCCAAATAAGATCTGTAGATTATACTAATGTCAGTCTCCTAGTTCTTTTTTTTTTTTTTTGAGACAGAGCCTCAAGCTGTCCCCCTGGGTAGAGTGCCGTGGCATTACAGCTCACAGTAACCTCCAACTCCTGGGCTCAAGCGAGTCTCCTGCCTCCGCCTCCCAAGTAGCTGGGACCACAGGTGCCCGCCACAACGCCCGGCTATTTTTTGGTTGCAGCCATCATTGTTGTTTGGCGGGTCCGGGCTGGGGATTCGAACCCGTCACCTTAGGTGTACGTGGCTGGTGCCTTAGCCGGTTGAGCTATAGGCGCCGAGCCAGTCTCCTAGTTCTTATATCATACCATAGTTATGTAAGATGTGATCCCTGGGGGACATCGGATGTAGGGTACATAGGATTTCTCTAAACTGTTCCTTGCAACTTCCTGTAAGTCTATAACAATTTCAAAATAAAAAGTTTTTAAAAAGTTAGAAATAACCTAAATGCTCAAAATAGAGGATTAGATTCTTTTTAAAGCAATATAAATAGAGTACTCAGCCATAATAATAATAGCTACCTTACACTGAGCACGTAACTGTCACAGGTACTTTACTTGCACTGTTTCATTTAATTCTAGCAGCAACTTAAGGAATGATATTACTGTGATCTCTGTTGTATAGTTGAGAAACTTAAGCCTTAGTGACATTAAAGAACTCCCTGAGGGTCACACGGTTACAAAACAGGCAAGCTGAGACTTGAGTCCTACCTTGGTTGGCCCCAGAATCTGAATTCCCTCCCTGGTGATTCACTGACCTTCCAGATGGAGTGGTCTGGCTTAGGAAGGCTTCCTCTGTTCCTTACAGACATAGGAAGATGTCCACATGCACATCATTGAGTAAAATTGAAAGGTTACAAAACAATATATAGGTGTGATCCTTTTTTTGGAAAAAGGAAATATAATTCTGGCATGTATAGGTATACCGAAAAGTCCAGAAGAATGTATACTAATGTTTCAGTGATGGAGGCTTGAGTTATAAGTACTTACTATCTTCTTTCTGCTTATCTTCTTTTGTTTTTTTCCGTTTTCATATAGGGATTATTTTTCTTAAAGAGAAAATAGATTGAAAATTTTTCAGTGGGAGCACAGTGAGGACATGCTTGAAGTGGGAGGAAAGAAGATATTCTTTCCCTCCCTTTCTTCCTCTCCCAGCCCCATCATTTTCTTTCTTCACATTACTGATTCCTTCAGCTCTGTTTTCTCTTATCCTGCACGTAGGAAACATGTTAGTGAGGAAGTGGATCACAGGGAAACCATTTTATCCTTTTTCACAGATTGCTATCTCAAACTCTTATCCCAGTTACCATTTGGATATTGTCCGTGTTTTACATGGACAAAAATTGCCAGATGAATTATCGCACAATCCCTATGTAAAATGGAAGAGTTACCTGGCCCACCCTTCAAAACTCTTCCAGCACCTCCTTGGGCATGCTGTAGTATCAAAAGAGTACATTTTAATTAGGGCACTTTAGGTTTTGTGGGAGGAAATTTCTATAAAACACTATTCTTTTTTAATAACAAGAACTGTCTGGTTTAAAATGAGAAGGTAAAGCGTCCCTGCAGAAAGGAAACATCCTGAATTTTACCTACAGTGGAGAGTCTGCCTCTTCAGCAGGACAGGGGTTACATGCTGAGTGGGTCCATTGATCCAGTCTTCCCACAGAGGTTTCCACCTTGTGGGAAATCTATAATGGCCCCCAGCCAGCTGTTCTGTCTTTTGGGCTTCATAAGCCACATACCTAGACTAGGCCAAGGTTTGTACGCAAGAGAAAGGCCCAGGTGTGATTATTTAGCAACAGCCTGAGCCCCGTGGGCTTATAGACAGAGAATTTCACAGGGAGCCTAACGAGCTGTGTTTCATTCCTGTGGTTTTAAAGAATACTTGCAGAGACAGAAAGATATTCCTTCTCGTTCAGGGAGTCCCTTTTACACAAGCTGTATAATTCAGGGACCTCATGGAATAAAGGCAGCGCTCGGGTTCACCCTAAGCCTGTGACCTTGCTTGCTTTCTGTGCCTTACATTCAGACTCAAAGCACCATGGCCTTTGTTCCCATGGAAGCCTGGTTTTGTTGCTGGCAGTGTCAATTGTACCTTCTTGACTGTCTCACTATTCTATTGACTATAATTCCGAAACAGCTGAACCAAAGACAAGAATTCCACTGATGTAACACAGTCTGTGTGACCTTCCCCTTGTTAAATGCATCTGAATTCTCTGGGTTTTGTAGATCAGATGGTAGGTGACGAATATATACCTGTGCTAGTTTTAAAAGTTCCTGTTACATATTGTAGACAGTGAATGTGATTTTTATGGCATATCATTGAAGCGGTTCTCATTGGTTCCTGTTTCTGGCTTTATTTGCATATTGCCACACATAGACATGAACAGATAATGAAATATATTAAAATCGAAAGGTCTTTAGTAATTTTTGTTGCATATATTAGATTTTACATTTTCTAAAATGTATTTTTTTTTTTTGAGATAGAGTCTGACTTTGTCACCCTTCATTGAGCGCTGTGGTATCACAGCTCACAGCAACCTCAAACTCGCAGGCTCAAGCGCTTCTCTTGCCTCAGCCTCCCAAGTAGCTGGGACTACAGGCACCCGCCACAATGCCTGGCTATATTTAGAGATGGGGGTCTCCCTCTCGATCAGGTTAGCCTTGAACTCCTAAGCTCGGGCAATCCACCTGCCTCAGTTGCCCAGAGTGCTAGGATTACAAGTGTGAGCCAGTGCACCTTGCCTTCTAAAACGTATTTTATGGAACCCATTAACCTGTAAATGTTTTAGAAAACAAAACAAGAATTTCATTTGAAAATGTTTGGAGAACACTGCTGACTATGATACCCTTTGGAGTTACACATTGAACATTAAATAGTAAAGGCCCTGAGAAGTCCTGCAGCAACAAAACCTGTTAGCTTTGTTTAACTTAGTGATTTTAAATGTTCTAAAGTAGTCGTCCTGAATCTTCGGTTTTCAAATTCTATGATTATCTCCCATAATTAATTGTTTTACCCTGAATAGCAAGAATCAATACTGTTATTTAATACAAGAAGCTGTCATGACAGAGTGTTCTATTAACGGCAGAAACAGAAATGACCAAACTTGAAGAGATTTAAGGGTGGGGAATCCAGGAATAGGATGGGGCCAGGGTCAGGTGCTCCCAATGGACGTGGATATTCACGTACTGCCTTTGAGGGAACCAAAAGAGGGTTTGGGGGATACTTTTCCTATAAGTGAGAGAAATCCTTATTTACAAATGTAAAAAATAAAAGAAGAACAAAATTAAACTGTATTAACTTCTTCTTTTGTTCCTGGATTCTTTTCCTACTTTGATTGGTAATTGTTCAGTGGTCATTTTCTGAACTGTTTAGTTTATGGAAAAATTGAATATAAAGCTGAGCATGTTACAGTGATACTTCTTTCATAGATTAAAAGCTAAAAGATATATGTTATAAAAAAAAAAGCCAAATGATTTATTGTTCATAATTAGAATTCAGCAGAAGTGTGCTGAGCAATTAGATTCATTTGAGTTATCAGTAAATAAGTAGGACGATTTAGTAAAATTACCTAATGTGTCTAAATCAATTTGGATAAAATATCAGAAGATATTTTAAAACCATGGGCATCCTGTGAGGTTGAAATTTAGAGGGAGGAAATTATTTGCTAATCCTATAATGGAGCACAATTGTTTGAAGACTCCTGAACGGCTGGATGTGGTGGCTGAGGCCTGTAATCCCAGCACTCTGGGAGGCCGAGGCAGGTGGATTGCCTGAGCTGAGGAGTTTGAGACCAGCCTGAGCAAGACTGAAACCCATCTCTAAAAATAGCCAGGTGTTGTGATGGGCACCTGTAGTCCCAGCTACTCAGGAGGCTGAGGCAAGAGAATCACTTGAGCCCAAGAGTTTGAGGTTGCTGTAAGCTACGACGCAACAGCACTCAACCCCAGGGTGACTGAGTGAGACTCTGTCTCTAAATAAATAAATAAATAAGTAAAATAAAGCACTCTTGATATGTGGACATTATCCACAGATACTGATGTGGAAACAGGATTTGTCCAAAATCTAAATGGCAGTTGAGCAGCAGAGGTAAGGATTGAAGTTCAGATGTGCCTTATTCCAGGATTTTTTCCTCCTGTGCTACACAGCTTTTGTAGGGGCAGTGCCCCTGGTCTTCATAACTACATTCCTCAAGACCTTACTCTTCCCTGATGCTCCGCTAAAGAAGCAGCTCAGATCAGTTGAGTACTATTACCCTTCAGTGTCAGTGTTCTCTTGCCAGACATCTCATCTCTTATAGTTTCACCATCCTAACTAAAAAAACAGCATAGAAACCAAAGGTAGTGACCACCAAGGGTCGGTGGTATGATGCTTGTTGTGTTCCGTACTGTGGATACAACTTACGGTCTCTGATAGTCCCAAGTTCAGCCTGTGTCCACTCTCTTAGTCTAGCTGGGGGTGGGGGGCGGTGTCTGAGAAATGGCTAACAACAATCTGGGGAAGAGATGAATAAAGAGAGATGTCGTAATTGCCCTCCCATATTTGAATGTCCCATGAAAGAGGAAGTTCTTCTGTTTAACAATTACAGGACACCGAGACAAATGTCTCAGAAAGGAAGGGCTTTCTGAATCCCAGAGCAGAGTGGACCACTTTAGGAGGTAGTGATTGCTCTGATAAGTGCGGACCAAAAGAGCATTTAGAAAGAAAGCTAGAGATGGGGAGGGGCTGTGGGTAGGGGCTTTGGTGACCCCCGAGGTCTCTGTAGCTGTGAACATCTAAAACTTTTTCTGTGCCTTTGTTTATCCTCAGGGATCCGTGGATGAGATACACTCATTTGGATCTTTTATTGTTTCAGGCCTTTTATTCATCTTAAATAAACTTGGAATCATCTTAGCAATAAGTAAGAAAATAGTTCTGTCACAGAGCATATTCTTGACTTTTCCAGTCTGTATCTTTAACAATTAATATAAATGTATTCTTAATTTATATAATTAATTAATATAAATGTATTAATATAAATGTATTCCATAAGCAGCCTCTTAATTGCTGCTGTGTATGTGGGATTATTAGGTGGCTGTGCGTGGCTATTTTAATGTCCTCTGAGTAGGCCTTAATAGTCATTTAAAACATTTGTCACCTGGGGATCTGCTCTCCCAAGCCCTTTGTCAGATGATTTAGGAGGCATTTTACACCTTCCCCGTAAATAGAATGACTATGTGAGTTTCTGTCTGTCACACAATCTCATCAGCGATATATTTTGAATATAAAAGTAGTATATATTCTGCCAACTTTTAAAATTTAGATAGGAATCTCCTAGTTTGGTGGAAAGCCTTGCCTCACTGCGGGTCATCTGGAAGCCAGAGAAATTGATTTGGGAATGTGGCAGCCAGCTGAGCACCACGTTTATTTTAAGCAATAAACATGACATGAAGAGGTAATTCCCCCAGGACCCACAGAGATGCGTGGGTACCCTCTGTATACATGTGTGTGAGGGGAGTGCAGGATGCGTGTTTAATCGGGCACAAACGCAGCCTGTAACCTGGTGGCTTGGCATTCTTCTCCTGATTCCAATTGAATCTGGCCCACTCTTCTACCCGCCATGCAGATTTACAAGCATTGTCCTGGCAAGATTGTAGCCACCAGCACTTTCATCCTTATACACATCCTTTCATCATCGTCATCACTACTATTATTGCAGTAATATTTCTTGTTAATACAGCCATGCATTGCGTTAAGCACTCCCCTGTATCATCTTACTCAATCCTTACAACAATACAGTAACTGTGCCAATTGACCTCTGTCTTCTGTTGGCAGAAGCAGCACCATAGTTCCCCTGCCTCACCCTCTGACAACCAATAAGCTTTGCTCTGAATCATTTCCAATTTTTGGGATACATAGTGTGCAAGTGTAAACAGATGGCTTATTGTTCTATAACTTTCTGAAGATGCTCTCAGTCCGTCGGAAAATGTCACACCCTCACACAAGATCAGCAATGACATATGGAGAAGTTCAGTTGTCCCTGCTGTTAAATGAAGGAAGTAAGTCAGTAACGCCTATTTAGTTTCTGTGTTACTAAATAGGCCGCTCTGGAATAACAATACTTCTAAAAATGCAGCCCTGTGGAATGTAATAACGAGCCAGGTCATTTGAGAAGATGTCTGTCTCAGTCTCTTCCTTCTTCCTGCCTTTCTCAAGCAAATATAATAAGGGAGATTGGAAAGATAATATTCAAATATGAGATCCAGGATCGATAATTTAGATGACAGTTTCCTCATCTGTAGAGGGTAACTTGTACTCATATGCTCAAAACCTGATGAGTTGGCTCGGCACCTGTGGCTCAAGTGGCTAAGGCGCCAGCCACATACACCTAAGGTGTTGGGTTCAAACCCAGCCCAGGCCCGCCAAACAACAATGGTGGCTGCAACCAAAAAATAGTCGGGCATTGTGGCGGGCACCTGTGGTCCCAGCTACTTGGGGGGCGGAGGCAGGAGACTCACTTGAGCCCAGGAGTTGGAGGTTGCTGTGAGCTGTGATGCCATGGCACGCTACCCAGGGGGATAGCTTGAGGCTCTGTCTCAAAAAAAAAAAAAAAACCTGATGAGTTTTTTGCTGTACTTGCTAATGGTTTTCAAAACTTCACTTCAGGTATTGGAGGCCCAGTAGCACTGAGTTCTCCTTGGACCTAAACGCTCACTAAAGTGAACAGAGAAACTGAATGCCAGGACGAGGGGTGGGACTCTGGGTCCTGCAGCTAGTAGGAGTAGCAAGAAAGAGAGGAGGCAACACCTTATTCGGAAATAATTTCAAACTCACAGAAAAATCACAAGAATAACACACAAAACACCCATATGCCCTTTACCCGGATGTACCCTGTTTAATATTTTGCCCCATTGCTTTTATCTCTGTTCACACACATACACATGCACACACTGTCACTCTTCTGAAACCTCTGAGAGTAGGATTCATGCATTATGGCATTCTCTATGGCTTTATACTTCAGTATACAGAAATAGGGATGCTCTGTTACATAACCACAGTTTAGTTATCATGGTCAGGAAATGGAGCGTTGACACGATTTTCATCTGTTCTACCTTTCATGCTCAAATGTCAACTATCCCAGTCGCGTCCTTTTCTTCCTCTTTCCCCCTTCAACACAGGACCTAGCCCGTGCCCTTCATTGTCACGCCTCCTTAGCCTCCTTTTGTTGGGAACAGTTCTTCAGCCTTTCTTTCTCTTCTTATAAAATTGGTATTTTGAAGAATACAGGCCATTTTAAAAACTAGCTATTCCTCATTTGGGGGTTGTCTGATGTTTCCTCATAATCGAATTGATATTGCTTATCCCTGGCTGGCCCACAGCAAAGAAGATATGTCTTTGGGTATCCACCTACCCCTCCCTTATAATGAATTTTGATCACCTGGTTAAGGTGCTGGCTAGATTTCTTCTGCATTGTCACAATTCCCCTGCCCTACCCCCGACAACCAACAAGCGTTATTCTGAATCATTTCCAGTCTTTGGGATACAAACAAAACTAAATGCTGATCTTTAAAAATCCAGAAGCATGGTACAAGTGTCAAAATATCTTGATGATAAGTCATACAGTCATGAGATGTTATAGTGGATGGGCGACCTTAGGATTGGCAAATGTGTGTGTTTGTGTGCTAATTTTAATGGACTTTATTTTTTCTAGCAGTTGTAGGTCTATGCAAAATTGAGCCCAAAGTACAGAGAGTCCCCCCTACATAGGCATAGTGTCTCCTACTGTCAGCTGTGTGGGATCCAGCACCTGCTACCACCCATGAGCCTATACTGACACATCATCACTCAGGGTCCTCAGTTTACATTAGGGCTCACTCTTGGTCTTGTACATGGCAAATGTGTTTTATTTTAAAAGTCAGTGTATTAGGCCAGGCGCTGTGCTCACACCTATAATCCTAGCATCCTGGGAGACTGAGGCAGTTTGATTGCCTGAGCATAGGCGTTTGAGACCAGCCTGAGCAAGAGCAAGACCCTGTGTCTAAAAAAAAAAATAGTCAAGTGTTGCGGCAGGCACCTGTAGTCCCAGCTACTCAGGAGGCTGAGGCCAGAGGATCACTTGAGCCAAGAGTTTGAGGTTGCTATGAGCCATGACGTCACAGCAGTCTACAAAGGGCAACAAAGGGAAACTCTGTCTCAAAAAAAAAAAAAAAAAAAAAATCAAGGTATTGTGTACATTTGCCACACTTAAAATATTTGGGGCTGTTACTTTGTGAAATTCATTTATAAGAAGTAAATTTTTATGTATTTTGTTTTTATTAATAATTATGCCTCTTCTTTTATTCCTTTTTATAATGATTATATCTCTATAGTTTACTTCACTTTAAGGTCAGCTTTTAATATCATGTCAACGGAGAGAGAGAAAATGAGGCAGCTGATGGAGCAGGATTCCTCCTCCTCCCCTTCTGCTCAGGTCATTGGTCTGAAGCACGCCCTGTCATCCGTAAGTTACATGTCTGTGTCACAGAAATACCTGAAAATGTGGCCAGGCTCATGAATTTTTTTGTATTTTTTATTTCCATGTTTGTGTTGAAAATTTGTGATTGTCATGGTTGTGTTGAAGATTCAGGAGAAAGCCAAACAAGTTATTCAAATTATATTCTAACCTTTCATCGGATGTGCTTATTTGAAACACCAAAATTTAGCCTCCCCCAAATCTTAGTAGCTGGTGTCTTACTAAATGTTAGATTCTTTCAGTTTGGTTTCCTCCGATTAATCTTAAATTTTTATGTTTCTCTAAAACTTTTATTGTTTGTTTGTGTGTGTGTGTGTGTGTGTCTTACAGGAGTTAGTTTATTAATGCTTATAGAATCTGACAGTTTGGAGACAATTGTGTGGCCCTGAGACACCACAAACTTAGACTGAGTTTTCCAAGTGACAGGTGGCAGAGCAAAATCCCCAAGTCACGCTCTTATCTTCTCTTTTGTAAAGCACTGATCCCGTTCACTCTTTCAGACATGTGAGCATTATTTTATTTGATTAGATGGTACACAACAGTGAGTTCTGCCAACCCCCATGGCACAAGGCATGAATCATACCGAAGCGCCTGTCAGGCAATCACTGTGCCTTCATAGCAACAGAAAAATCACTGTCAAGGCCTTAAATGTTTTTCAGTGTACATTCTGTCACTCATTCTCTCTCCTGTTTTCCATCCGTTTCAATTTATTCCTCAGAATAGTTGGGCTCTGTTGATGTGCTGTGTCCTAACCCTATATGAATGAGGTAAAATTGTCTGGTTTTCTACCCTCTATCAAGAGACTAGAAAACCTTTAACATCACATATTTATTTGTTCTTACTTTTTGCTTTGAAATTCCTGCTTTAAAAAGGGAAACAATCTTTTTATGGTAACATAAAAAGTTACCATCTGAAGGAACACTGAATTTTCTATTTGGGGGCAGGTAAGGGTGGGTGATGGTAAGTTTTGGGCTCTTGTTATCAGAGGCCAATATAGTCATTGAAAAAACTAGGAAATGTCCATTCCTCATCATGTTGCTGAGGAAAGTAATGTTCTTGGTATAATGTTAATCATAAATCTTTTACCAATGGTGTATACAATTGTTGTAGGATATACTTAAGGAATATTCATTTGTCTTTAACAGAAATTAAAAATAACATTGGCTTACCTCACGTATAAAGAAGAGTCTTAGTGTTGTCTTCAGGTCAGAGACAGAAACACCATCTTTTGGATTATAGTGGACAGTGGGCCATACACTGGGTGCTCCCGTGGTGTGAGAGGGACAAAGTAGACCTTTTTTGTTGTTGTTATTTTCACCCTGGGTAGAGTGCTGTGGCATCATAGCTCACAGCAACCTCAAACTCTTAGGCTCAAGTGATACTCTTGAACCTCAGCCTCCCAAGTAGCTGGGACTGCGGGTGCTCTCCATAACACCTGGCTGGTTTTTGTTTTGCTTGTTTTTGATTTTTTAAGTAGAGGCAGCATCTCACTTTTGCTTAGGCTGTTCTCAAACTCCTGAGCTCAGGAGATCCACCTGTCTCAGCCTCCCAGAATTGCTAGGGTTACAAACATATTTCTTTTTAAAAGTGTACAAAACTTTTCTAGGTTAGTTCTTTAGCATATTAGAAGGAGTCTCTAATAGGCTCCTAAAAGTCTGTCTTCCATGCTCTCCCTCTCTCCCTCCCTCCCTCTCTCCCTCACCTCTCCCTAGAGGAGACCTGGCCTCATCTTGTTAATCTGCTTGTACAGCCGCTGAGACCCACTTGCTTTGCTATCCTAGGCCAAGGTTGTTCTCACCTTCAGGAAGGATTTTATACTCTCATCCATGTTCATGATTTGGAAAACTTCAGATTACACAGAATGAACATTTCTTTCTCTTTTTGTGGCTTGGATTCGTGATTAGGTTCAGGACTTGTTTTTTAAAGGTAAAATTTTTAGAATCGTATCAGAGCTGTTAGAATGCACATATCGGTGCTATATGTGCTGTCTTAGTGTTTCTTTTTCTCCCTGCGGCTTACAAAAGAAAGAGAAGCTACTAAATTAACATAATTTTCAGACTATGCTAAGAGTGTAGCCACCGTCCCAGCAACTGATTGGCCAGAATAAAGTGAGAGCTCCAGAGAGATTGTTATGTGTGGTTGTGCGATCTTAGTTCTAGTACAATGTTTCTTAAATGGTCCTCAAGAATTTTCAAATAGCCCATACATGCTGTGGATACTAAAAAAAATTTTTAAAAGCCCCCGAATCCCTATTAGATATCCACCCGGTGGATCGCCCAGTGCTGCATCCTCCCACATTCTTAGCGGGTCAGCCCCAGGGCCCTGATAGATGGGAACAGCTCAGAGCTTCTCAGAAGAGAGGCAGGAAGACAGGCAGATGGTTGAATCTGTGCACAAGCACCTGTAGGGTTGGTAGTCGGAGTGTCTGGGGAGACAATCCAGAGAATTTGTCTCCTTCCAAAGTCAGACCATCAGAGACCAGTTGTCGTGAAGTACACGGGAATATCAGCATGAAAGAAATATTTTTCTTTACTTTTGAGCCAGTTCCCTCCTAACTGAGAGGTTGAGATAAGAAATGAAACCTGCCCAGGGGAATAGAAAAGAGGTCTGGGGTGATCGCATATATGCTCACATCGTGAGCAAATTAGCCCATTCCCAGGGCCATGTTCTTAAAGTCCTTACGCAGGTAAGTGAGGCTTGTTTATTTTTTAAAAAATAAATTGCCTTCATCCTGAAGAATGAATAAAATAATCAATACCTATTTTTGAGAAGAGTAAAATTAATAACAAAGCAGGACTTCCACAGAGTCCTACTTCTCAGCACTCTTCCTATGATCTAATTCAGCGGGGGTGATAATTAAACAACATCGAAAGATGCTCAGTCATGGGGAGGTGGGGCATCTTTTTCAAAGGCCAAGAAAGCTTTGACTCCCTCATCCTTCAGGAGAAAAGGGAGTTGGCCAAAGAGACTACAGATGGTTGGGGGGAGGAAGAGGTGCCATGCAGGCCCTAGACGTAAAAGCTCCCGGTGTCTGAGATTTCTGTGTCGGTTGCTCTGTTAACCCTCCTCCCCTGCTGGAAATGAGACGAGAAAAGGCGCATCATTTCCAGAGTTTCCGACTTGTTATCTCCCAGGCTTCTCAGAACCAGTGTCCTGGTGGAGAGCAGTCCAGGGACAAGCCCTCACTGAGAGGTTTATCAGGGACTTAGCGATCTTTCCTGCTGGGCCCCCTGCTGTGCTTTTATGAGACAACCATTTATTAACGGAGCCCCACTATTTTTAACATGTTCCAGGCCCTAGCACAAAACACAGACCTTAAAGAACGCTTACGCAGAATCCATGCCGAGTCTCTGCTCCTCGACCCCCCTGCTGTCGCCAAGTCGGGGGACAATCTGGCAGAGGTGGGTAGGTTTCTCGTCTGGTAACATCTCCCCGACTGCCACCCCCCTCCCGTGACACCCTCTGTCCAGTTGCACGGCCTCCCTGCTTCACCCTCATGAGTGGTGTACATCTCCACCCACCTCCTCTGCGTCCTGGTCACAGAGGCCGCCGGGGCTGAGGTTCCAGAAGCTTTCTTGAGAGTATGCTGCTAACTGCATTGTGAAACTGCTTCCCCACCCCAAGTCCAGGATGCTTCTTTTTGCATTTCTTCACCCCATTCACTACCCTCCTGAGTATCACCCCTTCCACTAGGTGTTCCTGGAGTGGGAACTCTAGAGAAATAGACATTTTCTCCTGTTAATTCCTGAAGAAACCTGTATTTCTCTGACCTACAGTATCCCATTCCTTGCCAGCTTCCTTTACCCTCTCTGTAAGAATCGCTCTGACCTTCCTTTTTGGCTGTTCCCTTTTCCCCCTTCCTGTGATTTTTCTTTTTCTTCTATAGAACACAGTCATTCAATTGCGTTACAATTGAAGTGTCTTGGTCCATTAATAGTATATCCAAAAAGGTCCTTTTTTCAAGACTTGGGATATGTATCCAAAATAGACTTTGAATGTGTTTAAAACTAGAGAAATTTCAGAAAAATACAAGTAGGTTACTCAAAAAATAAGTCGGAAAGAGTAGCGAAGGTAAAAACATTTTTAGTTATTTTTTATAGTGATATGCCTGCCTCATATGTGTTGTATTTTTTATTAACACATCTGTGAGGCTGAGTACATTTAAAATAAAAAATAAGGAAGGTAATAAATAAGGGGTATGTGTTTATATGCGTTTTTAAAAGATGTTGGCCGTGTTTAATCATAATCCTTTTTCTTTTTTTGACTGTCCGCAAAGAAAATAACTTCCCTACTGGGGAAGCTGTTGTGAAAGGTGGTGAGGAGGAGAGTTGAGTCAGACTCAGGGCTACAGACTGCAAGTCCCCTGTGAGGCACAGACTATGCCACATGTGGACGGGACCATCCTGTCTGATGAGAGTCACCCTCTCTGTGCAGAGGCTTGCAAGCTCCTATTACTTCCAGGTCACATGATAGTGGTTGAGTGTGAAATTTCTCTACAGATGGCACTACCCTGAAGAGATCACTTTCCAGTTATTTTAGCCTTGACCTAAACTGTCACTTGCTGGATCGATCACCTAAACATTACCTATGGTGGCCTTCATTTTAGGCCTGGATGGGGCCTCTTTTAAATCTGCATAATTGCTAATAGTAGGGCTCAGTTGTGTTCAAGATTGGTCATCACTGAGAGTTGTTTTTTGCCAAGAATGCCAATGTTTTGTGGCATTCTCCAAAGTTTTGAACATGTTTCCAGATAGTACTTACTTTTTAAGCAGTACATTATTACATGAATTTATCTGTTTAACAAATTAAATAGGTAAGCTTCATGTAGGCTTTTATCACTTTATGGTCAGCCTGTATAGTTGGGACTATTTGTGTTTTGGAAAGGAAACCAAAATTACAAGTCTTTTAAAATACATATATTTAAACCATATATATTAAATGTGTATTTTTTAATGGATCTCAAAGGTAACATACCTGAAAGCAGAAATGCTGTGAACTGTCCTTGAAGGGTGGCAGTGAAATCCCTCAAACTTACACTTTCTAAAATAGCCTTCTTGAGTCTGGAATCAGTGGTGCATTTGTCTCGTTTGCCTATTTCCTCTTTCAGAGATTGTCTGTTTCTCAAAGTTTATCCTTTCTTCCACTAAGTGACTCAGGCTGACTTTCCCAGCAAGGGAAAAGCTATTGTTGTCTTGAGGAAATGAAGTCGGAGAGTACGTGGAAATGGCCTCCCAGACCAAGAACTTGACTCTGGTTTATTGTTTTAGGTGGCCGCCACGCACCTCCAGTACTCTGTTGGAGCACGGTTCCCGACAGTGGGGTCAGCCCAACGTACTGTTTTCAGGACTTCTCTCTTTCTTTGCTTACTTTGTTAGCTTTTCTTCAGCTACACAAATTACTTCTCTTTAGTATTGGACCTGGCTACTTGAATTCAAAAATCCCCCCTTTGCTATCAGAAAGTCCTCCTGCTTTATATTCCTGAATGTGAAGATTTAAGATGATCAGATTATTAGTTCTTAGATTGTTTTATATTGACTTAGATTCTAAATGAAAAGCCAAGTGACTTCTGGAGGTAACATTCTACTACATCTAAAGTCCATTTAAGAGACTAAAAAAGAGGAAAACTTTAAAGAAAAATCTGGAAGAGAAGAAGGAAACTTCTTTTAAGGGCTGCCAGTTTGCTATGCCCCATATGCATGTGAATGCATCATCTCACACATCCTAACCATTATTCTGTGAGGCAGGTGGTGATTTCATTGTAGAGACAAGGAAACCGAAGCCCAGAGAGGTTAAATAACTTCACTCATACACATCTTATAAGAGACGGAGCTGAGAGTTAACATCTAAGGAGGCCAAAATACTTGTTTCCTCAATAGCATCACGCTCCTATATAATGAGGATAGATATACTAAGCCAGAAATTAAAACACTCATTGATGCTCTAGTTGTTAAAATAACACTCAATGATGCTCTAGTTGTTACACGATGGTGTAAAAATAGAACAGAATAACTATCTCCGGCACAAGCGCCATTTTATAGGGTGGAAAAGGCATCAAAAACCAATGGGAAAGAGAAAGCTTGCTCAGCAAATTAGGTTGGTGCAGCTCAAAGCAATTTAGAAGCGGCTGAAATCTTTCTACTTTGCAAGCTAAAGTGAGTCACCAGTGAATTCAAGTTAAATATAAAAATTCAAACAGAACACAATTCACATTCGCAAAGACACGGAAACAACTCTAGAGCCCACCAATACATGAATCGATTAATAAAATGTGATTTATCATGCTAGGGAGTACTGCTCAGCCATAAAAAAGATCATCTGGAATCTTTTTGGACAACCTGGAGGGAACTGGAACCCATTTTGCTAAGTGCAATGTCACAAGAAGGGAGAAACAACCCAACAGTTAAGCGAGCATTTGGAGGTCAATCTCTGTGAAAGTCGAGCTGGGGAAAGCGGAAAAAGGAGATGGGTAAATTCCGACCTATTGGGTACAATGCACGCTATCTGAGTGAAGGGCATGCTTCACCGAATAACTTTGACGCAATCTGTGCAGTAACAAAGTATGTAAAAAAACATGTAATCTTCTGAAATAAAAAAAAAATTCAGACTGAAAAATATTCATCTAAATATCAAACTGCTAGAGTAGGGAGAATTTTCTACATTGGGGGGGCAATCAAGGAAACTATGAAAGGAATGTTGACTAGATTTGACTATATTCTTTTTTAGGAAAAAATGGCGTGTATGAAAAAATTAGAAGGCAGATAATATACTGGGGAAAATATTTTCAGTGAAAATGTCAAACTTCGTTAATGCTAAATCAGTGGTAATGTTTTAAATATGTAAACAATAAACAAATAATATCCAGTAACTTAGGACCTCAAGAACTAAATGGATAAAGGGTATAACTCACAAAACAAATAAACAGACCCTAATACAGATAGTTGTAGGAGAGCTGTTTTCTACTTTTTATTTTGCAATACTTATAAATTCACAAGAAAGTACAAAAATATACAGAGGAAGGTCCCTTGAATCCTCCAGCCTCTCCTGAGATTAACATCTCTCCAATTTGTTTCTTAAAAAGGAAAAAAAATGTTCACCCTGATGAAATTAAAACAATTAGATTAGCACAAAAAATTGTACGAATTGGGCTATTCAGGGTCCTTAATATAGAGATGTAGAGAAAATGGGGGTTATTCCTTGTTGATGTGATGAAGTAATATATATTTTGCCTTGAATGTTTTTAATAATTCTGCTTCTGAAAATTGATTCTAAGAAATAACAAGACAAAACAAAGGCATATTTATAAACATCCTCACACCATCTTTGCAAATTTGGAAACACCCTTAATTTCTAATTAAGGGAAAAAGGGAATCCCTAACAAAAGGGAATTGTTACCCGATGACACATATGAATAATCAACTATCTATCAATTGAGTTCATTATCTTAAAGAATTTTAATGGTCTAGGGAAACATTAATATCATGTTAAGTGCATGTAACAGATAATATGTAACCTGGGTACAGTTTGAACCTGGTTTTTCATATTTAAAAAAAAAATCTATACCCAAATATCTTCATGCAAAAAAATTCTATGTAGACTACTAGGTTAACAGTGGCCATATCTAGGGAATGGAACTTGAATTAATCCTTACATTTTATTTACTTTTTTTTTTTTTTGTAGAGACAGAGTCTCACTCTATCGCCCTCAGTAGAGTGTCGTGGGGTCACACAGCTCACAGCAACCTCCAACTCCTGGGCTCAGGTGATTCCCTTGCCTCAGCCTCCCGAGCAGCGGGGACCACAGGCGCCCGCCACAACACCCGGCTATTTTTTTGTTGTTGTTGCAGTTTGGCTGGGGCTGGGCCTGAACCCTATACCCTTGGTTTATGGGGCCAGTGCCCTACCCACTGAGCCACAGGCGCCGCCCCATTTTACTTACATTTTTTAGTATTTTTTATTTTGAATACATATTTCTTTTATCCTCAAAACACATCTTAATTTTGAAAAATCTATTTTGGTGTTGTTTGGAAAGAGCTTATAAAATTACATATATGCAAATAGTATGATTACCATTATTTCAGAACAAAACAAAGCTGCACACATAGAAAGGTTTGGAGAGACATGTGTCAAAATGCTTACTAAAGTGGTTGTTTCAATGTGATAGGATTATGAGAGTTCTCTTCCCTCCCAGTCTCTTTGTTTAACCTTTTGGAATGTAAACAACAAACAACCACTCGTGGGTTACAAAAACGAGGGGAAATGATTAAATGAAGCAAAAAGAGGTTAATAGTTTAACAAATGAGGTTCTGTGGTGTTTGGGACACCGTGACAGCGAATATTATTTATTTTTGGTGTTGGTCAGTCAGGAGATCCTTCTGACCCACCATTCCGGGAGGGGAAAGCTATAGAGAGAATAGCAGTGACTAGTTATAAATTAATGAGAGGATGAGTAAATAAATCATGAGCATGTTAGTGGCAGGAGCACACCAAGGCCACAGGAGGATTCTGTTGTTGAAATGAGCATTAAAGGGCCTATTCACTACACTGTCTTCCAATTCACTATCTTTGTGCCTGGCTCTTTTGAGAAAAGAGACCTTTTCCTGGATGATGCCACTTGTGACACTTAAAGATTCTAAAGTGATCTCTTGGGTAGGGGAGAAGAGCAGCTTGCTTTTCAGAAGGCTGCACGAGTATTGAGATGGGTGGGATCCTGAATACCTGGGGCAGATGTCTTATTTAGGAAGCAGATGCTGTGTGTGTATTTCAGTGTGTTCCTGAGACACTTCATAAACGGACACTTGCCCTTGATTATTTATGAAAATCTGTGGTTCTGTCATAGTAACCCCTTACGTGAGTATAACTTAAGTTTAGAAGACTGAGTATGCTGAAATCATACAATTTCTTAGTGAAATGTAATAATCTGCCTTAACTTTTGTCCCCCATATTATTCTGGGACTTGCTTAACAGATACATGATGGAGAACAGATACATAATTCCTTTACCAGCCCAGTGAAAGAAGAGATGAGGAGTGGGAAAACTCAGGGGAGCAATGTCCTCTGATTCAAACAGATTGAACCATCTTGTCCTGAATCTGTTCCTTTTCCTTGGGTGTCACCTCTGTGATCCTCCCTTCATACCAAAGCCCCCTATTCAGAGCCAATCTCCCCTTCTCTGCCTGTGCAGCACGCTGTCTGGTCCACAGTCTGGGGCTGCCGTGCATCGGGGCACATTCTCCACACCACTCATTCTGGGTAGAAACCTCATCTTACTGTTTTATCCCTTCATTGCCAGCTCAGGACTCTACAAACCTTTTTGTCAATTTATTGAATTGAGCTGAATTTTCACTTGCAAGTAATAGAAAATCCTCCCCAAAGCATATAGGTCCTCCCAAGAGGGAGAGTCCGCACAATGGGGTGGAGAATGGAGGGCCAGGCCAGATAAGAAAATAGTGATACTTTTTTGTATTGTTGGTACAAAGGCCTATAAGGAAGATTAGGGATTTCCTTCTCTTGAAGAGTCATTGTGGGTGGAGAGAGACAAAGAGAATTTATGTCATTTCGTGTATGAATAATGAATGACCTGCCACCAGGGCCACTTCTGGACCAAAACACCGTTTACTTGTCAAGGGGTGCCTCAAAAGCAGCATGTAGGGCTCTGAGAGACCAGGGGGGCAGAAGAAAGCGATGTTGGTCTGAAGCAGGCGTGCAAGGACATACACTGAGTGTAATTCAGAGCAAATTTTAGGATGAAAAGAAACATTCAGCAGTGGCAGAGAATAAGAGGATGTGATTCAGAGAGCACTGGAATTTTCCCCCCGTAAACGGAACAAGTCATCACCTTGGCGGTTGTTTATTGCTTTGCAATTTGTTGCATGTGGGTGAACAGTCATAGTGCCTGTAAGTAGGTTCCCATTTCGGGGAGAACTTCATGTCCCCGTTGTTTTGTGGGAGCCTTGCTTCTCCCCAGCACTGGAGCTGACCTGTGCTTTGAGTTGCTCGTTTGCATGGGCCTGTGACCTCATGTGTTATGCAACTAAATCTTTTATTTATTTTGCTTTGCTTAAGACTGTTTCTGGAGTATGTACGTATTTTTGTTTTTGTTCTTCCCATAGGAAAATTCCGGAGATGAAAACCGAGCTCTGGTCCATCAGCTTTCCAATGAAAGTAGACTCTCCATCACTGACTCCCTCTCAGAGTTTTTTGACGCTCAGGAAGTTCTGTTATCTCCAAGCTCTTCAGAAAATGAGGTTTGAGCTCTGTTTTCAGTGAGGTGCCTCAAAAATCCCTTTTGTTGCTTTATTAACCTGTTGAGTAATTATTTGCATTTAGAAACATTAACCTCAGTGACCTCTTTCCATCGTTATATTCTGAGAGTCCCCTCATAAATCACCCAAAAGGATCCAGATGATATAGTATGTTAGAACAGTGGTTCTCAACCTTCCTAATGCTGTGATGTATTTTCATTGTTACAAAGGGGTTGCAACCCCCAGGTTGAGAACCGCTGTGTTAGAAGAAGAGTAGTTGTAAAAGTAGAAGGTGTTGAATATTTTCTTGTTTCTGTTACTTGATTTGTTTCACTTCTTTTCGAGTAAGGGTTAGTAATTTTGACTTCTACCTATTTAATGATGTAATATTTCTACTACAGAGAAAACATTAGCATCCTATGCCTTTTTTTAACATGGAATTTGACCTACATTAATTTATAAGATATAATATAATAATTTATTTTTGGTTAATACATAAAAACCATACTTTCCTGAATAGGAAGGTAACATTGCTGTGTATGTGCACTAACAATTTTACCCCTTCATGGAGTAGTAATCTTATGTATTAATTCCCACAGAAGATTCTGTTTTCACAAGTAGTTCAAAGATAAATTGTACCTCCTATTTAAACACGAACAGATTCTGAAAATACCGTCCGAATCACTAAGAATTTTTATAGTAACAAAAATATTGTTTACTTGTTCTCCTTGCAAGAGCTAATCAAGAATGTATAAGAATTTTAACAACAGGGATTTTCTGCGAAAACCGAGGCAGTTTGGTGAGATACCTCTATGAAAATAGCATTCAAATATATTTTTATAGCTTTGTAATGTGGGACTCAAAATGTTTGCTCATTTGGAATAAGGATTTTATGACAAAGGTTGTTTACTCTTACTCTGATTTATTTGTTTCTTCTTTCCCGTAGATTTCTGATGATGATTCCTACGTCAGTGATATAAGTGATAATCTTTCCTTAGACAATCTCAGTAATGATTTAGATAATGAAAGACAGACCCTGGGTAAGATTTACATTATTTAAAGTCTGAAAAGTTTGGATTTTCACAGAATACTAATAAGCATATACAGTTGGCCCTTAAATAATGTGGGGGTTAAGGTACCAACACCTCTTGCTATCAGAAATTTGCTTATAGGGCCAGGCATGGTGGCTCACGCCTATGATCCAAGCACTCTGGCAAACTGAGGAGGAAGGTTTGCTTGAGTTCATGAGTTCAAGACCAACCTTAACAAAAGCAAGAACCCATATCTACTAAAAAAATTAGCAAAATTAGCCAGGCATAGTGGCACGCGCCTATAGTCCCAGCTACTGGGGAAGCTAAGGCAGCAGGATCACTTGAGTTCAGAAGTTTGAGGTTTGCTGTTAGGTAGGTTGAGGCCATGGCACTCTAGCCCTGGTAACAGAGCAAGACTCTGTCTCAAAAAACAAGAGAAAAAAAAGAAAAAAGAAAAGAAAGAAAGAAAAATTTACCTATAAATTTTCACTTCTCAGAGACTTAACTACTAATATCGTTCTGTTGACCAGAAGCCTTACCAATAACATAAACAGTTGATTGACACATATTTTGTGTACGTATTATATATTGTATTCTTAAAGTAAGCTAGAAGAAAAAAATCTTAAGAAAATCATAAGGAAGAGAAAATCTATTTAGTCTTCATTAAGCAAAAATGGATCATTGTAAAGGTCATCTTTGTTATCTTCGTGTTGAGTAGGCTGAGGAGAAAGAGGAAGGGTAGGTCTGGCTGTTTTCAGGGTGGCAGAGTGGAGAAAATCTGAGCATAAGTGGACCCACATGGGTCAAACCCATATTGTTCAAGGTCACTGGTGTAGAGTACCTGCAAGCAGAGACTTATAAGAAGCACTACATAGGAAAATTAAGACACGATCCCTACTCCCAGGATTTTATAATCCAGGTGAGGAGACAGCACTCATGTGTGAAAGATGTATTCATTCAAATCAATTCAAATAAATTTGTCTGTTCATGCAAATATTTATTTTATAAAGTCAAGATGCACCAATTATCATATAAACATCAAAAAATAATACAAGAGATAACCCTTTTATTCTCTCTGCAGAGATATTAGAATATAGCTTTTTGCCTTGGATATCTTGGGGTTTTATAGTTTAGGAATTTGATAGGTTTTCTACATCTAATAAAATGTCTTGTCTAAGAAGTAAGTTATCTTCAAATTCTTCAAGATAAGACATTTTAAAGTAACTAACTGGTACCTCCTAGAAGTAGGGACCCTTCAAACTATCCTAAGATGTCACTTTATTACTGGTTGATCCTCAGAGGGAAAATGATGGACAGGAAGGGTCTTTCATGTTGCTAGTTTGAACTGTAGAGTACCTGAGTTATCTAGATGGCCCCTCAAACAGCCCTAGTTAGAACTTCAGTGACAAAGCCTGTTTAGAAAGGAAATGCCCTTAAAAAGAATATGCTCAGCTGGACGGTTTTCTGCACAAGTCCTTGTAGCATCTAATATTCCAGTCTTAGTACTCATTGTCCCTAGGGGTCTCTGGATTTGCCACCATGCTTTGGATACTTAAAGCACTGTTTTTATATCTACATAGAGGGCAAGTGCCATATCAGGTACCTTTTTGATATTTTAGTGTTCCCTATCTCAATATGTATGTGTGGACTATGATGAAGACCTATTATTTGAATGCTAAAGACCTGCTCCTCGGGAGCTACAATATATGAAGAAAAAAACCCAGATGATTCTGCTACACTCTGAAAGATCATCCCTTCAGTATCATACCTATTAGATGTGAGATGATCATCACACTGTGTTCATTTCAAATATTTCTGGGGAGGTGAACTTCTTGGTGGAAAAGTCTAAGAACCAGTGGGCTCAGTAGAGAAGGCCTTTAACAAACAAGCTCATGAACTACATGTTTTTCTAGAAAAACAAGGAGGCAAATGGAAAAAGAAACGAAGGAACATTACTTACTTGTCAAAAAATGTACACACTAACCCAGTGCTCCCACCATAGATGAGGAAGAACAACAGATGCTGGAGTCCTTCATCTCTTGAGACCATAGAACAGGAGCCACAGGGAGCAGGGAGTGAATGAAGGGTTCAGAGGTCAAAACTGAAAACAGGGGACGTGATCCAGAACCTGAGACCATGACTGCACTGAGTTGACCACAGCCTGGATGAGAGCTTAGGGCTAGTTCTGTCTTATTCCACAACTGTTTTCCTGGCTGAGGTTGCCTTAGCTTAAACAAGCACTGGGCAAAACCCAGCCTTCTTTGTCAGTATTTGAATACTAGAAATGGGTGTCCTCCATTTTGTCACAGAAATTCTCCAAGAAGGGGGATCATATTTCTAAACTTCAATACTAGCCTGTAGAGATAGGATGTGGAAGTTATCATTATATCTCATAGAACCATTTTGCTACAGTAGGAAAAAGGATAGGATCAAGGTCTTGATACACTGTTATTCTAGAATTTCTCTGAGTAAATGTGAGCTTTTAGAATATTTCCTATCAATGTCTTCCCCCAAATCTCACTGAGTACATATTAGGAACTGTTACTTTGCTCAGTGCTATGAGGAAGTTAAGTGGTAAAGAATATGGATTCATGGACCAGGCTTGGTCAGTTAAACCCAGTTCTGCTACTCACTGGCTGTGGGATCTAGGACAACTTACTTCTCTTTGTCTCATTTTCTTCATCTGTAAAATGGGGCTACTACTACTGTATGCCTCAAGAGGTAGTTGTAAAGAGTAAATGTGAATAATACATGCAGAATGCTTAGAAGACAAGCAGGAGCAAGATGTGTGATAGCTGCTAGTAGTATTGGTGGTACAGAAGTATTCTTTCAAAATTTAGATTTTTGAAATCGAAGAAATTATTTTGAGACTACATGGAAACTATTTTTTAAAAAAAACAATTGTCATTAAGAAAAAAGCAACTACCATCTACAACTACTTACCTAGGTTAGACTTTACCCATACTAAGCAATTAAAACAAATTCAAAAATTAATTGACTGCCTGGATTAAGCCAAGATTGCATAGCATCACAGCATTTTCATATTGTCTATTCATCTATTCAGCCTTTCTGTTCAGAGTGACTGACTTTATAATGAGTAAATGTTAAATATTTATGTCTAATAAATAAATATGTACCATTAAAATATATTGGTGCAATGTAAAAGATTTCATTTGAATATAGGCATATTTGGCATGGGAAAAGAATTTTAGAGCATGAAACAAAGGAAAAGATTGATAGAGTTACACAAAATGTATGTGTTTCATTCATTAAAAAATTCCATGGGCCAAATTTAAAGGTAAATGTCAAATGGGGATTAAATTGTAAGATAAATTTGAAAACAAAAGATTGGAGTTTTAATGCATAAATAGGAAAGCAGACAATTCAGCTAAGAAAAAATATTCCAAAGAAGAAAGTACTTCAAGCCATATTAGAAATTTTTGAAGTTTTGAATTTAAAAAATTTGTAAAATTAAAACAAGGAGATAATGCTGCCTACCTGACAGTGTGACAAAAATGTAAAACAATGACAAGCCTAGAAATGCCTCAGAAAATCAATACTCACATATGTTACCCCTAAATGGGAAAATTGGTTTAGCCTTTTTGAAAAGCAGCCAGATCATATGCATTGAAAGTCTAAAAACATTCATAGTTGTTGACATAGTAATAGCACTTCTTTGTATCCTAAGAAAATAATCAGAGCTACAGGCACATATTTAAATTATGAATATTCACCACTGGATTTTTGTCGCTTTGGTTTTGTATCACGAAACATTGAAGCAGACCTATGAGTCCAACAGTACGTGAATGATTCAGTAAATTATGGCATGCCAACAACATGGAATATTTTTACAGTCATTGACAATGTTTTAGGGTTAGGCACAGTGACTCAAGCCTGTAATCTTAGTACTCTGGGAGGCCAAGGTGGAAGGATCTCTTGAAGTTAGAAGTTTAAAACCAGCTAGAGCAAGATTCTGGAGAGAGAGAAAGAGAGAGAGAGAGAGAAAACTAGCCGGTCATAGGGGCACATGCTGGTAGTCCCAGCTACTCAGGGAGGCTGAGGCAGGAATTTGAGGCTCCACTTGAGCCCAGGAATTTGAAGTTTCAGTGACCTATGATGATGCTATTACATTCCAGCCTGGGCAACAAAGAAATGAGATTCTGTCTCCAAAAACAAAAAATAAACAACAACAAAAAGGATGTTTTAGGAGAATTTTAAATAACATGGAATTTGTTAGCTGAATAAGTAGAACGTGAAAAATTCATACAGTATGAATAATACGAATGATGAAAACACTAAGTGAAGATATTCTAAACTATAAATGGCTGCAGTTTGGGGGTGGTGGAATAATGAATTACTATTATTTCCTATATAATTTTCCTATAAAAACATTTTAAAATTAGATTTTGAAGGTATTTTTAAAGGTTAATGTATAAGCTTTTATATTCAGTAACCTGCTGTAGGGATAGAAACCTAATTTCTAATTTTATTCTAAGTGTATGTGAGCATAAGGAACTAGCTTGAGTAGGAACTTAAGAGCCTCCCTATCAATGAAGTCCATGAGTTTTAGTACATGTAACTTTTGATATTTCTTTATTTATTTTTATTTTTTCTTATTCTTTTGAGACAGAGTCTCACTAGGTTGCCCTTGGTGGAGTGCTGTGCTGTTATAGCTCACAGCAACTTCAAACTCTTGGGCTTAAGCAATTCCCTTGTCTCAGCCTCCCAAGTAACCGAGACTACAGGAACCCACCACAATGCTTGGCTATTTTTTGTTACTGCTGTTGTAGTTCTCATTGTTTAGGAGGCCAGGGCCAGGTTGGAACCCACCAGCCCAGGTATATGTGGCTGGTGCCCTAACCACTGAGCTATAGGCACTGAGCCAACTTTTGATATTTAAATACTCAAAATGCTTTTATTTATTTTCTGGCTTCCAGTCATATGATTGAATACCTGAGTATAATAATAAAATTGAATACTTTGGCCAGGTGTGATGGCTCATGCCTATAACTACAGCACTCTAGGAGGCCAAGGCAGGTGGATTGCCTGAGCTTACAGGTTCAAGACAAGCTGAGACAGAGCCAGACTCCATCTCTGAAAATACCCGGGTGTTGTGGTGGGTGCCTGTAGTTCCAGCTACATGGGGGAGCTGAAGCAAGAGAATCACTTGAGCCCAGGAGTTTGAGGTTGCTGTGACCTATAATGCTATGTCACTCTACTGGGGCAAAAAAATCAGACTCAAAAAAAAAATTAAAAATTGAGTACTTGCTAGGTAAGGTTTTTAGTCATAGATTTTTAAAAAATAATGGAATAAAATCAAAAGCTTTGTAGAGACAACCAGGTGGCTTTCTTTCAGGGCTCGTTCT
Organism: Otolemur garnettii; assembly: GCF_000181295.1. Lineage (NCBI taxonomy): Eukaryota > Metazoa > Chordata > Mammalia > Primates > Galagidae > Otolemur > Otolemur garnettii. Next base: position 7,114,274 of record NW_003852423.1, on the reverse strand, counting down.
TGAAGGTGGTGGGGAGGCAAAGTCCAAGAGAAGAACTTGCTTGCCGGCCCCGGGCCCCAACACCAGTAACATCAGCCTGTGGAACATCCTGAGGAATAACATAGGGAAGGACCTGTCCAAGGTGGCCATGCCGGTGGAGTTGAACGAGCCCCTGAACACGCTGCAGAGGCTCTGCGAGGAGCTGGAGTACAGTGAGCTTCTGGACAAGGCCGCACAGATTCCAAACCCCCTGGAGAGAATGGTGAGGACTCACCTTCCAAGGTCACCGCCCAACCTTCGTCCCTGAGCCACGAGGCCATTCACGTGGGTCCACCAGAGCTAAAACAGGCAGAGCTGAAAGATAGCTCTTATCCCCTCCGGTTTCCTTTTGATTGCTCCTGAGATAGGGTCATTTCTCAGAGCTGTCTGGTTCTCCTCTGCTGGTTCCCTTGTCAGGATTTGCCCTGGGGATGGAGGGCTTCTCTGGCAGCTGAAGCCTGAGGTGGTTGGGTCTGTGGTTTGTGCTTTTCTTTCTCCAGAGCCTTCCATCTGATTGTCCTCACATGCCTTGCTGGAAAACATCTTCCGGGCTGTCTGCGTGTTTATTTTTGCTACCCCTGGGTGGACAGAATTTAATTTCTGGAGCTGTTTTTATCCTCCAGGGTAAATTTCCCTTGAGAATGTTTTTGTTTATTTCTGGATTTGTCCCATCAGCTCCTAGGTTTTTGGAAAATATAGTTCACAGAGGAGGTTTTCACATCAGAAAGATTCTCTTTTTTCCTCTCTCTGATTTTAATGAGTAAGTTCAAAAAACAAAACAAAACTCATCCTAGAAAAATTCACCTTCTATCTTCAGTCACAGATCCTCGGCTTTCAAAGGTGCTACCAAGTCTCCCTCTTGCTCCCCTGTCTTGTGGGGATGGGGAAGACAGACAGTCCCGGGGGTTACAACTAGGGGCAAATCAGTCCTTTTTATGACTGTGCCTGACTTTATTCTTGGAACCTGGCTGTCTGTATCTCTTTATGCCTCTTGATAAGTTACATGATGAGCAATAAGGTCATTGTATGCAATCTAGTGTCCCCATATGCAAATTCCTTCCTGGGCGTTCACTGATTGGCTAAATTGGGATAGGAATGCACCCTTGACCTCACAGACCTAACCAGGCCCACACCCTCCCCTTGATAGAGGATGCCATTCTTTCCTAAATCCTAAGCATTCTGGAGTCTTAACTCTCATTAGAAGATCCTTCCTTTGGGGATTTGAAGGGTAAGGTGGAATGTGAGGGGCCTGCTCAGAGAGATCCCACAGTCATCCTACGCAGTCTCCAGGGCCTTCGCCATCAAAGAGACTTTCTTCCTTGGTACAGATGATAGTCAGGGTAGGAGAGAAAAACAAGCTGTATTTTTAAAAACTCTTCTTGGTTACTTTTCCCCAGAGAATTTTTGCTTGTGGGGAAATAAAAGAGAGAGAGGCAAACAGCTTCGAAGGCAAGTGTTAGAAGTCAACGTTTGTGGACAGCTCTTTAAAGGAAACCATCCACCTGGAGGGTGAAACTATTCTTAAAGATGTTTCAGTCTTGCAGCAGTTTAGAGCCCCTTAGGCTATTCGGCTGATTGATTGGTATAATCGGCGCTCAGCAGAAGTTTGAGGAGAGGCTTCACGTCCCCAGCACAACCACTGAGCAGGGGCCTTTCCCTGGGATTTTGTCCACTGCACTGCAGGTCAGCGTGCTCCTGCGCAGACTGTCTCTCATGTCACCAACCCAAAAGGAGAGGCCTTTCTTTTCCTGCCCCGCACTTTCTCCCTCCCACCCCCAGCATCATAAGGTCCTCTTATCAGTTTGGTTGTATTTTAAGTTGCGAAGGCAGTTCAGGATTGAGTCAGCCTTCCATATCCGGCGTGTCACAAACATATGGGAAGCAGAGGGAGGGGCAGAGACCCAGGTTTCAAGAATAGGCAGTCACAGATGGGACTGGCTCCAGTGTGGTGCACCGATTCTCATAAAGCCACCCAGCTGCTCTAGAGCCTCCTGAGACCTGAGGTGGCAAGGTGGGACCTATTTCAGGAAACACCAGAAATTTTGCAAAAGGCTAACGAGGAAGGTCATACGTGTATGACTAGTAAATATTTATGAAAGGCACTTCTTCAATATGGGCTTGTGAAAGCCCTTCTTCAGTATAAGAAGTTTCATGAAATGTGCTGGGAAGAAGAAAGGTTGAGATTGTTACTATCCAACATTAGAGAGAAAACTTGGCTATGACTACTTAGATTTAACTTTTTAGCAAAAAAGGGGGGGGTAATTTGTCTCTTTGGTGGTGCCTTCAACAGGGAATGGATAAAAATGCTGAGAATCTCACAGTGGGGGCCATTAAGAGATTTTGTTCACATAAAACAGTCCTTCCTTTTTTTTTTTAAACATTCTTTTCTCCCTCCCAGAAAAGAATAATTTTAATGTCTTGTTTCCCAGGCTTAGGAAATGACTCTCACAGATTTTCTTCGGTCACACTGAGTTTTAGGTTTCTGTTAAGATCAAATTGCAAATAGCTCAGCTTATGATAGTCATCTCTCAATTTAGGGGCAAATATGGCTTTTTAAAAACATGCTTTCCCTCTCTTCTGCTAAAGCCTTAGTACCATATCAGGATTCTCAGATAAGGTCAGGCTTAAAGGTACTTTTCTGAGCTTTACAGTTCAAAAAACAGCATAGTCCATCCTCACAGTATCATTACGTTGATAGCATCTCCCAACTTTCAGGCATCACAATAAATGGACGGTTTAAAAATGTTTGGTTAGTTGTCTCCAGACCCAAACAAACATTATATAAACTACAATCCTAAACCTATGTTGGGTTGGTGGTGTTTAACCAAAGACAAATCTTTGACTAAAGCCGTGGAAAGAGAAAAAGGTTTTATTTCTTTGTGAAAAATAAAGTTCTCGGTGACTCAGAAATGACGTAGTTCTCTCCTTCTTGTCCTTAGGTGTATGTGGCGGCCTTTGCCATATCAGCATATGCGTCCAGCTACTTCCGAGCTGGGAGCAAACCATTCAATCCGGTCCTTGGAGAAACCTATGAATGCATTCGTGAGGACAAGGGCTTCCAGTTTTTTTCAGAACAGGTGGATATACACTCTTTTTGTTTGTTGGGAGGATTTGTTTATGCCTTTCATTAAATGTGCTTCTAAAATATTTATTTCTCACCTTTCACTGGCTTCAAAGCAACTGGGATAATTACAGTGCTTTAAACATAAAGGGAAGGATAGATTTCTTTTCCACTGAAACCTGGCCACCATCATTCTTACGTAGTACTCACTAGGCTATACGCATAGCCACTGTCCTTTTTCTTTAAAATTATTAGTGAATGGAATTTTTAAGGCATGAAGCATTTGCCTAAACTATAATTTTAGAATTTTCAAGTATACTCCCTGAGTCACTAACATTATCCTGCCAGAGCATGAATACCCCCATCAGAGTGGGTAGCACCAAATAAACATGCTATTCTTGACTATGGTGTAAGAAAAATCATTCATTCTTATATTTATTCACTCAAACCAATAAATTGTTTATAGAACCTATACCATGTACCTGGAGCTATTCCAGGTGCTAGATACTGCAGTGAGGTAGGGCTTAGGGCAGGGGTCCTCAGAGTTTTTAAACATGGGGCCAGTTCGTTGTCCCTCAAACCGTTGGAGGGCCAGGCTGCGGGCCCCAGGATGGGTCGGCTGCTAAGCAGGACAGGCAGCGGCGGCAAAAACACCCAGTAGGCCAGATAAATGTTCTAGGCTGGCTGCATGTGGCCTGCGGGCTGTAGTTTGAGGATGCCTGGCTTAGGGGGTCAGGCAAGCATCCCTGCTCTCATCTAATGCGTGGACAGACCTTCTAATTGTGTAGCCTTAGGTCCCATTAGATTCCTATCATATAAGAATTAGCGTAGAAGGATATTCAGGAGTCAGACAGCCCAGGTTCCAATCTCAGCTCTACCTCTTACTAGCTTTATAACCAGGGCAAATTCTGCTTCAGATAACTTCTCTGCGCTTTAGTTTCCTTGTTAAAGGGGAAAGATGACAATTATATGTCATCTTTCTTTGCGATAGTTAATAAGAAACTGTCTGCAGAGCACTTGGACTCCGTCTACAAAGCACTCTGAGGCATGAAGGTAAATGTTGTGGGAGTGTTGCTATCATCGCTGCCGGATGACAGCATCGTTTGTTAATAGTGGGGTGTTGGGCACACCCAAAATATCTGTCAACAAGGAATTGTTTAGCTAAAACAGAGCATGTACGTACTGAAATAAAAAATAACCCTCTCCTCTCGTTAGGGTAATAATCGAGCCCTTTCTCTTTCGGTATATCAGTCTAGGGACACAAAACATTGTTGCTTCCATGGTTCTCTCTCCTCCTGATTCTTAGGACACTGAGGAAGAGGGGCAGTGGTTGCTAAAATGCTATTTTCTTCCTGTTATCTTGCTGCCCTTTTCATCAACGGATTTGCATCATGGGGATAGGGAGAGAAACGTGGTATGGCCGAGACATTTATGAAGATGGTGCTTATCTTAACTGTAAACGACAAGCGGTGTTTTCTGGAACTCAGAGGAAAATGATATCCAGTAACGGCTGAAAGCATATTTTAAGTAGCTTGCTAGTTAGAAACCAAAACAAGAAATTAGACACTGGCTGATCGTCGGGACGAAAGGAGTTAAATCAGCAGTTAAAAGGGATAAGATGATGTGTCTGATTCAAATTCATCTGGGTTATTTAAATACCAAACCCAAAATAGAATAAGAATAAATGAAAATATAATTTGGTTTCCATGGTATTATATCCACTCTGGTGAAAAAAAAATAAAGGCCAGAAATAGCCCCAAACTACAGCAGACAATCAGGAGAAGATGAATAGCTGTAAGAAAAGAGTAGTAACGTGAGCTTGTGTAGAGCTGAGTTTCATTCCCCTGAGCCCGACCGGGCAAGGCCAAATTCAGGAGAGTTCCTGGGCACATGTGCACAGAGACGGGAAGAGGGTTACATAACTTAGCTTTAGTTCCATGGAGTAGATCCCAAGGAAAAGAGCAAGAAAAGAGATCTGGTTATTGTTCTTAGCATAAGATGAACAGGGTGAAGATTTATAGACCTGCCTGCTTCCCATCCTAACTTCACATTTCACTCCGTGTGGCTTTGTATAAGCTACTTACTTGACTTTCTGAGCCTCAGTTGTTTCTTCATCTGTAAAAGAGGAATGATGGTAGCACTTGGCTCACGGGTTGTAGTTAGGCTTAAACCAAATAACACACTGATGTAAAAGTTCAGGAAGTGGCTATTGCTTTTATATTCAGAGGGAAGTTCTAAAATACCTTTTAATATACAGTGTTAAGAATAGGGAGAGGTGAGCTTCAGGAATGACTAGATCAAAGAAAACGAGAAAGGTATATATATCCTTTATTATACATGCTTTAATTTATTACAATAAAATATGCTATACCTATTCTACTAGTACAAGTGGTTTGAAGGGGACATGATGTTGCTGGTGAATCTCTGACAAAAGGCCGGCCATCAGGCAGCCGGAAGTTCTCATGGCTGGCTTCCCCATGGTAATACCATTAATCCTGATCACGATGGTGCTGCATCATCTAATACTAGTTTAGCCTGATGACCTCAGGGAGCTGGTTATCTTAATATACCCAAGAATGGATGAGTCTCAGGGATAGAGTCACACTAATTAGGCTTACAAGAGACCGATGTATAAACCAGAATGCATTTATTGTGAAAAATCCACTTACCACGGGGACCAGAAAGCTTTGGTCATTGTGACCAGGTATGATTTTCCAACTGACAGATGGCTTAGGAAACCAAATTATAATCATAGATGAGTGTACAATGTGAAGAAGATGTGGCTATGTGATTCAGTACGGCAGGCTGCCCTCTACCCTAGGAGTAGGAGTGGTTTGAAGCCAGGGCCTTCTTTTTCCTGGTCAGCAGGAGACACAGCAGTGTAGCTCCCACCATCCCCTTCTCACACTCTTGTTTATGCTGACCAGCTCCCTCACTGTACACAATGAGAATGCCAGAGCGTTTCTTCTGTTTCATGCTGGTACCTGCCGGTATGGTTCGTTCTGCTTCTGGCCCAGGAGACGGTCTTCCTTTATGGAGACAGCATGACTCTACCCTCGCCCATCGCGTGGAGGTGATAAACTTAGGCTTTTAGGATTTGGAAGTTTCTGTGCTTTCTTACATGTCTCTATAATGAGTACAGGTTTCTAAATAAGATGATAAACTGGGCGAGGCCCCCAAATTAATATTCTTGGGTAGAATTTTATTCTAAGGAGGACATTGATGAAAATGCTATCTCTAAACTAAAAAAACCAGAGAGAAATAACTGGGCCTTTCTCCTGAGTTTTCTAGACAACAAAGCCTGAGATTTGAAAGGTGGTGACTCTTTCCTCCCAGCCCTTGGATTTTGTTTGTGCTTTGGTGGGTGTGTGGATATTCCAGGTGCGGAGTGTCCAGGGATGTAGAAGTAACTGCCGCTCAGAGAGTCCAATCACATCGAAGCCTCTCTGTGCTGGTTCTCATCCGAGAGGACCCAACACACGGTACCGAAATGACTCATGCAGTCACCAAACGGAGAAAGCATCTCTTGCTCAAATTTTCCTTACAACAGTTAAGTATTAGGTTTGTAGAGTGCTCTATGCTTTCAAATGTGTACATGATCCAATCCCCAGAATAGCCCTGTGCAGCACGTGAGGCAAGGACCAGTTATGAGCAAGGAAACCGAGGGCTAGGGCAGTGTTTTTCAAGCCTTTTATCCCAAGACACACTTGAACCTGTAATTAAACTTCCGCAGCACGCTTAAATTACGTTGATCAAAAAAAAGAGTAAAAGAAAGAATATACTTACTGTGCTTTGAACTTCTTTTGAAAATAATTTAATTAATGATCTTTAAACATTTTCATGGCACACTTAAGATCCTCTCACGGCACACTGATGTGCCACGCGCAGGGGTTGAAAATTACCAACCTAGAGGCTCAGCACTTCCCAATGCCTCTCAGCTAAGGCTAGAACCAGACCCTCCACTTCCTTTTAGTCTACAAAATAGCCTTTTTGTAGACTATGCTGTCGATGAGATTTTACATGGCATTGTCTAAACCGGGGTGAGGAACCTGCAGCCCTCAGGCCACATGTGGCCTTCTAGGTCCTTAAGTGCTGCCTTTGGACTGAATCCAAATTTTACAGAACAAATCCTTTTATTTTCATTAATATAGTTTTGTTCATCTTTTATGTTTTTATTTTATTTTTAAAATACCAAAGAATAGGGCCTGTGGCTCAGTGAGTAGGGCACCTACCCCATATACCGAGGGTGGAGGGTTTGAACCCAACCCTGGCCAAACTGCAACAAAAAAATAGCTGGGCATTGTGGCAGCGGCTGTCGTCCCAGCTACGTGGGAGGCTGAGGCAAGAGAATCACCTAAGCCCAAGAGCTGGAGGTTGCTGTGAGCTGTGATGCCAAGGCACAGTCCTGAGGGTGATAAAATACCAAAGAATAAATTAAGTTTCAAGGAAATAGACCTTCCTGATTGACCAGCACAGTTAGAGTATTAGTAAGCCATAAGGACTAAATTGACAGCTGCTACATTCATGATTTAGTTCTAAGTTCCCCCACCTGACTGGTTCCACTACTGCACTCATTGGTGAGAGTTTGTGGAGGTCGAGTATGCCAGTCTGTTATCCACATTTGACGGCAGGGCACTGTGTTACTGTCTGAAGTGGAATCTGTAAATAGTTGCACAGCTCCACAGCATTTTCAAATTGTCTGCTTAATTAACCATTGCATACCAATGGGGGAGGGAGGGACCCCTTTGTTTCTGTATGTTCCTGACCCCCCCCCCCATTGGTGTGACTAACAGCCCATCGTGTCAAAGAAGGCCAAGAGAACACTGGATGAAGAAAACAGATTTTTTAAGGAGGATTAGGAATTGTCATAGTGTCTTTTTTCTGCAGAAGACAAAATGATTTGTCTGCTTTGTGATACAAATGCAATACCAACATGAAAGAAATTCAGGGCTCATCAGCCTTGTGACCCTCATCAGGAACTCATATTTTAAATTCAAGAAAGGGGCTTGAGAAGTTTTGCAGGAATTAAAAGATGAAAAGCAATAGCAAATATAATTCTTTCAAGCAGCAGTAAGACCCGGAAATAAGGCCACTGCAGCAACTTATAAAGTAGCTTATATACTCGGGATTAGAAGGGAAGCCATCCAGTGATGCAGAAATTGTGAAAGAATGCACTGCCGAAGTCGTCAGATGCTTAGACTCCAGCTATATTTCAAAGCTCACACAATTGCCTCTTTCAAGGAGAGCCATAACTGATCAGCAGTATGAATTAGCCTTCAACTTAACAGAACTTCGTGCAATACTCCAAAAGGGAAATATTTATCATTCAATCACATTGGATAATCAACTGATAGTCCTGACTGAGCACAGGTTTCGTACTCCATCTGGGTCATAACAGAAGATTTTCTTTGCTATGAAGAGTTACTCTGGGCACTCTTATGGAAAGAACACAGAGAATAGATATCTTCAACAACTTTCAAGATAAATGTTGTGAAGTTAGACTGAATTCGGTAAATTTAGTGAGTGTATGTGCAGACAGTGAACCTTCTGTGACCGGAAAACATGAAGGGTTTTTGCACAGATTTCAAAAATGTAGTGAGAGATCCAGATGCTCTCGGTTCTTTTCATTGCATCTTGCATCAGCAAAATATTTATGCAAAAGCCAGTATGTTAAGTGACACTTTGCAACAAGTTACAAGTATTAAAAACTATATGCATGCAAATGCAACACACATTGGGTTCATAACGTGATAAAGTTGGAGGATGAGGCATTCAGTGTGGATTTGCCGCCATCATGGTGAAGTATGTTGGCTATGGCAGGGACAGGCGTTAGCCAATATTTTATCTTTGCAAGAACAGATAGTTAAATTTTATGAAGAACAGAATCAGCAATGGGAATTATTGAAAGAAAATTTCTATAGGAAGGCAGCATTTCTATGTGATATCATATAGAATCAAAACGACTTGAATATTTCTTTGCAAGGCAAAACTAAGTCTATATATGATATGTAGCAAAAATCCAAACATTTCAAAAAAGCTATCTTTTTTTTCAAGACATTTCTTCAAAAGGAAATTGGAAATGAACATTTTTCCCAGTTAGTAAAGGTCATTGATGAGCAGGGTGATTACATGTATATGAAAATCACTTGAAGATTATATGGCTGTCGTAGACCTATTAATGGGAGAATCTGGTGAAAGGGTCACTGACTGAGAGTCACATCACACTCAAGTTAGCATTTGTGCTTCACCTTGTTGATATCACCAAGGTACCTGAAGAACTATAGATGGAATCGATTGAGCTTCAGTACTGTTTTATGCTAAAAAAGATCCATTCGTAATATGGGGAAATACAGAACACCCGTGCTTTAGGCAGTATGCCTGGAAAATGCTTTCTTGCTTTTCAACCACTTATTGCTGTGAATCCACATTCTCCTGCCTCACCCAAAGCTAGACGCACTTAATCGTGAACTTCCATGCCGCAACCAGACATTCAAATGCTGTGCAACAGAAGCAGACACAAGAAAGTCACTGAAAGGTTAGTTAACTTCAAAATGAACAAATAGTTTTCATTTTTTGAAATTATTAAATACACAGTGGTTAGATTTTTATACATCATGTACATTTTTAAGTATATTTCACTGAATTTCTGGACCCCAGCTTTATTTGATTCCAGCTAAATTGATGTAGCCTTCCAATGTGGAAAGGTTTCCTACCCTGATTTAAACCTTTCGTCCTCCAAACTCACGTAGGCTTTTGTTCTCAGTTCCCATTGCAGGCTGGGGTGTGGCTCTGGGGAGTTTACCCCATGGTGGGGGTGGGGGTGATCCAATCATAAACATTCCTGTCCTATGTTCTAACCCTCCCTGTGCTCCACCTGCTCAGAGCTTTCCTTTGTGCCAAGAAATCTGCTGCAGCCTTGGCTTTCTGCATAAGCCCAGAAAATGGGGAATTCAGAAAGAAAGGACTTTCTTTCCTTCCTGGTCAGGGACGGAGTATCCTGCCGGCAGCTTATTCCTTACGTCCCTCTGCTGCTGCCGGCCGAGCTAGCATGCTAGTCTTGAGCTTTATCAAGGGAATGGTTGGATCAGAAAACTCATTTCATCATTTTTCGTACCTTTGGGAAAGGTTTAGTATCCAAAGGAAATTGATGAAGCTATAACCTAAAGTAGCTTTTCCTAATGACATGAAACCTCAGTTGTTTGTATCCTTGTTCAAGTGATTTTAACCATCTACCCACCCAGCTATCATCCTGTGGAGAGTTTGTGTCAGACAAGCAGAATGCAGCCTTTAAAGGTTACTAAAATGTAAAAGATTCAAAGTCTCTTTTTCTCTGTTCTATGGGCTCAGCCCCTCTCCCTTTTCTATTGCTCATTTGGAAGACCCTGAACGTACATTCTTGGACAGACATAAATACCACACCCACCCCTTCTCTCCATGCACACTCGTCCCACCTCTCGGAATAATTCTATTAATAGGCAGAGTTATTTACCACTGAGTCAAGTGGTATCTTATTTAAAGACACTATCTGAGGGGAAATTCAAGCTGTTGAAATAAAACTAGCAAAAAGTTAAATATGAGACAACTCTACTAGTGGTTTGCCGTCTTCTATGTTTCCAGATCAAGTCATCACTTAATGTGTTTTTGTTTTAGTTTTTTGCAAGAAACCATGTGTTCCTGAAATAAGTCATTCACTCGAACATAATGGAAGAGAAAATAATTGGCAAGTGCATTCTCCCAAAAGCCAGGCCAGTATCCTTGGCATCATCCTTAGTGGCTCATTCTCTTAAAATCCACCTCCTATTTATCAGCAAATCTTGGGGTCTTCCCCCAGAAACCTTCCTTCTGAAGCCTGCCATTTTCACTGTCTCCCCCACTGGTTCTGGCCACCTAGCCCAAGACACCTCAATCAATGACTGGCATTAATTGCAATCAACTCATTCACTGGTCTCTTATTTCTATAGCCAATTAATTCATCCAGCAGCCAGAGTGATTGTTTTAAACAAAAACAACATCTGCTCTAACAACTTCTCAAGTCACTTGGAATAAAATCCAAAGTCTTGGCCATGGCATACAAAACCCTCCAAGGCCTGTACCCACACATACCACACTTCTCCCACTTCCCCTGCCCCTCATTCAGCTTCAGCCACCCTGGTCTTGCTCCTCCTGCTGTTTTTTTGTTTGTTTGTTTGTTTGTCTGTTTGTTTGGGGACACAGAGTCTCACTCTGTCACCCTGAGTAAAGTGCTCTGGTGTCATAGCTCACAGCAACCTTAAACTCCTGGGCTCAAGTGATCCTCTTGCCTCAGCTTCCCAAGTACCTGGGATTACAGGTGCCCACCCCAGCCCCCTGCTAGTTTTTCTGCTTTTAGTAAAGATGGGGTTTCACTCTTGCTCAGGCAGTGCGCCTACCTCGATGTCCCAGAGTGCTAGGATTACAGGTGTGAGCCACTGCACCCAGTCACTTCTCTAGATTCTTATGTAGCATTTTCCACCCCTAGACTTCACTGTGTCCTCTGCCTGGGATGGACTTCTCCCAGAGATCTCTGTGGTTAACTTCCACGTTTCTCTGAATCACAGAAGTTTCCATAATCCAGGAGTTCTGCCCCTACCCCCCATCTGAATAGCACTCTTACCCACTGCCCCACCCCGACTTGCTTTATTTTCCTTAACACACATCCCTACTGACGAATTATGTGCTTATTTGTGTGTTGTCTGTCTCTCCCACTCCTGCACTAAAACACAAACTCCTTCTGGGCCTGGGCTTTTGTTATCATTGTATCCCCAGTGATGAGGATGGTGCCTCACACATCAGAGGCTATTAGGAAGTGATGAATGAGTTGGGGAAAATGGCCACTTGGTCCCCTCCCTGATCTGTGCTCTCTTTCCCATAAGGAATGGGACACTAGGTAGTTACATCTCTGGGCAGTAGCAGGGTTGAAGTGGGGTATTTCATAAGGGATGTTTTTCTAAGTCTAAAAAATAAAAGCTTTCAAAATAGGCAAATATTGAAATATGTCCCTTTTCCCTCTGTTTCTCCTTTACCCTCTTATACATATAAAGTTCATCCAAAACATAAATCAAAGATGACTAGGTCCGGATAGAGAAAGGCCTCAGATTGCCAAATGAATTGTAAATTACACAAATTCCTTTTTTTAAATTTCAAAGTATTAAGGGGTACAAATGTTTTTCATCGCAAGGATTGCTTTTGTTACACTTGCTGTAAGCGTACCCATCACCCAAATAATGTTCATCGTACCTACCAGATAGGATTTTCCCCTTCCCCTCCTCCCAAAGTTTATGAATTCTTAATGGCCAGGGGAACTGTATTGGGGCTTATAGAAAGATACGTATTCTATCATATAAATATTTCCAATAATTTTTTGAGTGCTTGGGTATCCTTACCTATCAGGAATTGTTCTTTTTTGACTAGAGAGGACGTGATGGAGAAGGATGCTAACCGGTCAGTCTAAACTAGATTTTTCCAACAGCCTAACAGGCAGCATCCACACCAGGGCTGGATTAGTTCAAATGGCCACTGTCCTTTTTTTGCCTAATTTAGGATGTAAAGAGAATAGAGACTAAACCAGATCCCACACTGACACAGACAAGTCAGATTGTGTTTATTATTCTCTAGGAGATTTTAGAAAGATTGCCATCGACTAAGATAAATGGTTAACCCTGAATTATCTCTTTCCATGGGGATTCAAGTTAATCAAAGCCTCAGTGTAATCTTTTCAAATTGGCCAGCACCCTTTTCCACCTTCGATGCCAAGATTGGAAGAAGATGCTGAAAGCAGCTGTTACAACAGAATCAGAGCATTTTGAAGCCAAGAGGGATTCTCAAGCCTCATTTTATAAAGAAACAGATGAGACTCAGCTTGGAAAGGTCAGATCCAAAAGAGGACTCTTTCTCTAAATGTCCATGAGAGGGTACCTCACTGATGTGGCATGGCTTTGGGAGAAATGAGTCCAGGTCTGAGACTAGCCATAGGAAACATTCAGCAAAGAACTGGATCTGGAATCAAAGGAGCTGAGGATAAAGTGCTTCCTTAGTCACTCACTGTCAGGGTAGTGTCGGGCAAGCTCTTTGCTATACAGTACCCCTGTTTCTATATTTATAAAAGGAGGCTGATAAAGACACAAAGCGATAGAAGAATTTAATGACATTAAAATCCAAAATTTAATCTCTGCCTAATCCACATCAGCATATGATCCTGGACACTTTACGAGTTACCGTTTTTCAGTAACTGGCCAAGTCAGTGGTATAAGCTTTATGTCACAGATGAGACAACTGGATGGAGAGGATGGAGAAATGTGCTCAAGGTCATCCAGCCAGCAGATGGCATTGCACTTAGGTCCCAGCTGTGTAGGACAATGAAAAGCTCTCCCTGGTTCCCTGACACTAGCACAGCTCGTGCCAGACGCCCCAGAAATGCTTCATGAATACTCACCATGAGAAAATACATTAAAGAAAAATAAGCCATCCATCCATGTAAGTTTCCCCAGAAACCTCTGGAGACCCCTTTCCCCAGAAACCTCTGGAGACCCCTTACAGCAGTATGGACTAAATACGCCATTCTCAAAGGCGGGTGTAAGCCATAAAGAAATGAGCAAAATAATTTTATTTGAATGTTGAAATCTATTCATTCAGACAACATCTGTGGAACTTCTCTAAAGGTACTCTCCTGAACATTGATTCGTAATCTAACACAATATGTCGTAGTTTTTAAAAAATCAAAGTTGGGTTTTTATGGAATGTGTGTATTCGTTACAACTTCTCTTACAATTCTGTAGACAGTAATTTATGCCTGTTTTATGGGGTTTTAAATTATTACAGAAGAAATGTGCGGTTCTCATATACTATATTTGGCTTTGATGTTTACATTTAGCCACACCTATACAGATGTCAAATTCTCCATCAAGGCTATAATGCCGCCCTCACCCATTACTACATTGTTTCTGGAGGATGAACATAATCTACTTTATTATAATCCACTTTAAAGTCTGTCTGCATTGTGGGGGGGGGGGGAGCATTCCATAGCTCCTCTCCCATCAACAGGTGTGGAGCTTGTCTTGCCCTGATTTAGTTTATTGTGGGTATTCATCTCCAACAGTCCTCAGCATTCTTGATAAGATGTGTTTGAATGGGCAGTGCCTGTGGCCCAGTGAGTAGGGCGTAGGCCCCATATACCAAGGGTGGAGGGTTTGAACCCAATCCTGGCCAAACTGCAACAAAAAAATAGCTGGGCATTGTGGCAGCGCCTATAATCCCAGCTACTTGGGAGGCTGAGGCAAGAGAATCACCTAAGCCCAAGAGCTGGAGGTTGCTATAAGCTGTGATGCCAAGGTACTGTATTCAGGGTGACAAAGTGAGACTCTGTCTCTAAAAAAAAAAAAAAAAAAAGATGTGTTTGAAAACAGAGGGCAGCTACTTAAAAAGAAATTCTTTTTTAAAGCTTGAAAATCACTGGGGCTAATGGAAACTGCTGAGTTAGTTGACTTCTTCCCTGTCAGTTGTTTGGGGACTGCTCCTTCACCTTTCTGGTTGCAGTCTCCTTGTTTATAATATGAAGCCTTTGAGCGTGATACTCTAAAAGTACAGCATCGCTGCAAAGAACCAGTTAAATCAGAGAAATTTCTGGAAGCACCCCTGGCAGCATTACTCTGGCTTCAGTGGTGCTGATTTATAATCACAGCACATACCCACCACCTCTCACTGCTGCGTGTTACTGAGATAATGAGGAAATAGACCTGAGGAGCTGTTTTCTTTTGAGCTTTTTCCTTACTGAATAAAACAAGTAATGACCCTTACCAAAAAGTAGGCTCCTCTATTCTGGAATGTATTTATTTACTCATGATATATTTTATCTTGACAAAAAATAATTCTTTTTTTAGCAGTTGACTAATGTTTCCTCAACAATTATGTATTCTACTGTTTTATAGAAACATTGTTATTTAGAAAATTATGTCGCATTAGTCTTCTTATAGGTGATTTGAAAAGCTGGTGGACTTTGTGATGCAGAGTTTTCAACAGTTAAATCCACTGAGCCCAAAAAAACGGGTTTTTGTGTTGCTTAGAAGTAGCATGTTAAAACACTTGCTATTTGACATCTTAATAAAAACATTTGGAGGTACTTTCAGAACAACTAAGAGAGACTTTTATGTCAGATCATATGGTTTATGTATAGACAGTCCTTGAAAGTCTTTCAAAATGGGTCTCTGTCTCAGTCTTACCCCCTGGCCACCTGGCCGACCTCCCCAGGAGGCTCCTGGAGGCTTCCATTCACCCACTTTCTTCTAACTCATGACAAACCTAGGAAGTCGGAGCTGACTGTATCAGGAGCGCCCTCTTGAGGACAGACTGGTGGAAGGAAACGAAAGAAGTTTGTCTTTAGTTAAAACATTTCAGGGCAGGGGTGAAGGCATGGATTTCATGAGACACAAAAGTTCATTCACTTTTTATTTTTTGTCATTTGTTTTCATCAGGTCAGTCACCACCCACCTATATCTGCGTGTCATGCTGAGTCTAGAAATTTTGTTTTCTGGCAAGGTACTGTATCAACTAATATATTTGACCTCCATCATTTTGTATGATATAGATTTATTTTATTCAAGTATTGCTATAACTCCTGGTTAATATCAAAAGTGATCCTTGGGCCTGGGCCTGCTGAGAAGGATCCACACCACTTGCTCTCCCCTCTCATCTCTGAACAGTAATTAGAATTTGTCAATTTCAATGAATGTTAAGTATTTAATTTTAATTTATTATTAATTAATATTAAATATTCAGGGAATCGTTTCGGTTTTATCTTTAAAAAAAATTCCCAATCTTTTTCTGAGCTACCACCACTTATTCCTGTGGATTTTTCTCTGTCTTATTTCATAAGTACTTGAAATGTCTCACCTATTTCAAGAGATGCTAAATATTTACAGTTGTTTATCACAGTATAGACAGCAGAGGATTTTTTTGCTTTTGAAAATTTAAATTTTATTCTGGGATCACATTTTATATCATTGTTTTTTTCATGTGTGAGGTGGTTCTTAAAATTTTGTTCAGTTTATATTTTGAATTGGAGGGTAAGTGGGTGAGTTTTTCTCAAGAATAAATAAGGCTGCATATATTTCCTAGATTTGTTAACTAATTTTGTTAACATCTTCATTTATTCCAAAAGTCAGAAGGTACTATAGAAAGAAAAAAGGAGCATCATGAGTTTTCAAGCAGTGAACACAGATCAATTTTTAAAACATTTTTCTCAGCCAGGCTTAGTGACTCACTCCTGTAATCCTAGCACTCAGGTAGGATGAGGTGAGAGGATCCCTTATGCTTAGGGGTTTGAGACCAGCCTGAGCAAAGTGAGACCCCATCTCTACTAAAAATAGAAAGCTTAGCTGGGCATTGTGAAGGGCTCTTGTAGTCCCAGTTACCAGGAGGCTGAGGCAGGAGGATTATTTGACCCAGAAGTTGGTTGCTATCAGGTAGGCTGATGTCATGACATGCTAGCCTGGGCAACAAAGTGAGACACTGTCTCAAAAAAATCAACAACAACAAAAAAACATTTTTCTCTGTTGACAGTGATATCACACATGGCCTTTAAACACACACATACACACCTCTAAAATTGTAAAAGTACAAGAGTATACTGTAATACTCTCCCCCTCCCTCTTTCCGGTCACCCAGTTCCTCTCTCAATCAATATTACCAGTTTAAAGTTACAAATATCATGAATTTTTTCTTCGTCTTTGCCATTAAGTTTAAAATTAAAGCTTGATTTTAAACTGTTCTAACTTTTACCATAACCCTCTGGAAATACTTTTTATAATGTCCCTGACTTCTTATTTGCTAAATCTCATGGACGCTATAAGCATCTATTTTTTGTTTTTTTAAAGTTATGTATTTTTAATTGGAGGGGGTCTTCTCCAAGTGGTTCCTGTGTTTTCCCTACCTTCCACGGCTCCCTTCTCAGCTCCTTCCTCATCAGCCTTTTCCTGGCTTTCCCCACCTATTTCCATAGGCCCATGATTTACAGAGCTTGCTTTTTGACCAAGCTGACATTTCTCTGCCATTTAATTATGTTTCTTAAATCATTTACATGTATTGTGATTAGGGATGTAGTCAGGTTTAAATCTGCCCTCTTGTTATCGGTTTCTGTTTGTCACATTTGTCCTTTGTTATCCTTTTCCTCTTTCTGCTTTCTTTAGATTAATTAAGCACTTTCTGTGATTCTAGTTTATCTCCTATGTTGGTTTATTAGCTATAACTCTGGGTTTTGTTTCTTAGCTGTTCCTTCAGAATTTATATTATATATCTTTAACCTATTACCATCTATCATCAAGTAGTATTATGGCACTTCATGTATAGTATAAGAAACTTACAAAAGAGGCTGGGTGCAGTGGCTCCTACCTGTAATCCTAGCACTTTGGGAAGCCAAGATCAATGGATTGTTTGAACTCAGACGTTAGAGACCAGCCTGAGCTAGAGCGAGACCCTGTCTCTAAAAATAGCTGGGCGTTGTGGCAGGCACCTGTCGTCTATGATGACAGGGCACTCTACTGAGGGCAACATAGTGAGACTCTGTCTCAAAAAAAAAAAAAAAGAAGAAGAAGAAGAAGAAACTTAGAAAAGTATACTTCCATTTCCTCCCTCCCAATCTTCGTGCTCTTTTTGACATACATTTTACTTAGGTATGTTATAAGCGCTACATTTTTTTTTTTTACCTTAAACAAGTTATCTTTTTTCTTTTGGTAACAATTTTATGGGGCTATAATTTATATACCATGCAATTCATGCATATAAAGTATACAATTAAGTATTTTTAAAATTATATTCACAGAGTTGTGCAATCAGCAGCATGGTTAATTTTAGAATGTTTTTTTCACTTCAAAAAGAAACCACTTTAGCAAATACCTGCTTCCCCATTTCCCTCAACATCCGTTAGCCTTAGGCAATTACTATATGCCTCCATAAATTTACTTGTTTGGGGCATTTTACACAAATAGGATCATATAATATGTGGCCCAGGTGCTCCCTGGTTCCAGCCCCTCCCCACCCCCCACACACAGCCCTGCCCCCGACGGCCTCCTTGCTTCCAAAGGTGTATATGTCCTCATTGCAGCAGCCAGACCAGAGACCCACTCTACTGCTTATTGATTCCCTGTCTCCTCTGTTGGTATCCCCATTCTTGCAAGTTAGAAAAATTGACGTTACTCATAAATTCTGTATCTCATTTGTCACCTGGTTCTGTTTATTTCTACTCCGTTAATATTTTGGGGATCAAAATATTGATCCACTGTGTCCTGTGTTTTGGCTCACTTCCTCCCTGTTTATCCCCTGGGCAATAGCTTCTTGACTGGCCAGATCTTATCTCTCCCTCCCCTGTCCCATTCTCCCCGTTGCTTCCAACTGCAAGGTCTGTGTCTAAGCACATCACTTCCCTGTCTGTTTTTACCTGGTGCACACAAACCAGACTTCTCAACCAGGCTTGTAAAGCCCTGTTTTTTGTTCTCAATCTGACTTTCTATTCTTTCTTCAAGCCAATTTCAAACCTACAGGATAGAACCACACTATGTTCTCTTACACCTCTGTTCCCTTGTATGAGCTATTTCTTTTGCCTTGAATTGTTTTTTCTCTTCCTAGTAAACTCCTGCATATCCTTCAAAGTCCTGTTTAAATGGCCCCTTCTGACAAGCCTCCCCTGATGCCATCCCTAAGCACGTTCATTCCTTCTCTCTTGTCCATTTCACCTCGTAGTTTAAGATAACTCACAGGCACTCAGTTAAAGTTGGCATCCCTGTGTGTGGTTACTACTTTCATGCTGCTAACATGAGGCAAGGACTTTATCATACGATTTATATTCCCTGATTCTGTTCTGTACCTGGTTGGTACTTACGTTTTATGAAATGTTATGCTATACAATGATTGATTGGCTTATGAAGAGGTTGATGATTGATCATTTATTTAGCCCAAGAATGGTTTGATCTACCTGTCTCTCTGGCTAACTGTGTAATATTTGATGTTTCATTTCAGATGTAAGATGGAAAAACAAATTCTGGGGCAAATCCATGGAAATTGTCCCAATTGGCACAGCACATGTGACTCTGCCAGCGTAAGCCCTTCTTCTGTAGTTAGGAAATGTATAGAATTTAGGGCCAGGATTTCTCTGGGGGACCACCATCCTCCCCGTGGCATTGAGTGTATGTTTTTTCTTTTAATCTGTTTGGCAGTAGGCTTAAACGTTCCTCATTTTGACAATCTCACTTTTTTTTTTTTTTTTTTGCAGTTTTTGGCCGGGGCTGGGTTTGAACCCACCACCTCCGGTATATAGGGCCAGCACCCTACTCCTTGAGCCACAGGTGCCACCCCACTCTCACATTTTTCCCCTTCAGATGGAAATGTCTCCTAGATATCAAAGTTCCCTGAATAAAAGCTTTTTAAAAACTCATTTCTACTTCCTAACAAGACTAGGAATGGAGGTTTTTCTTTAATATTGTTGTCCCAGCCTGCTGTCAGAATTCCTTTCAAGAAAGATATGGCTTTGATCAGATAAGGAGGATTGAAGCTATTTATAAAGCACAATGATTCTGAGCAGGGACTGTGGAACCACCACCCCCACCCACCCCCCACCCCCCGCCCCAGGTTCTCGTGCTTGCACTGCCTCTGACTGGGAATCAGTCCCTGGGCAAGTTACATCACCTTTCCAATCATGAGTTCCCTCACCTGTAAAATCTGCATACTAAACCACCTCCTTCATAGGGCTGTTGTGAAGATTAAACAGATAATAGACTTATGGAAAGCACTCAAAATAGTACTTGGCACACAGCATGTGCAAGATAATATCTAGTCTTATTACCATTTCCTCATAAGTAATAATGTAACTCCATTAGTAATATTTGAACAATTTCTCATCATAGAAGATGCAGGTAGTATATGTTTACCAAGTTGTCTGACACCCCCATGCCTTCCTCACGCCCACTTCCCTTTCCCCATTCCACAACTTTAGACAAGTCCCCTCTGGCTCTGAATTGCCTCCTTGGTCAAAAGAGGGAGTGGGTTGCTCCGGGAGAACACCAGCTCCTGGTGAAGCCTCTGGTCTCTTCCAGAGTGCTAGTGTGACTGCCATCATCGTCCCCGGTGACATGTGTGCCTCCTTGGAGAGTGGAAGCTTGTAGAACACCAGCATGGTATAGACAGTCAGTGTTGGTTCCGTGAATGAAAGAATGAGAAATTTATTGTGTGCCTTACTTTGTAAACTCGCAGTGCTTGTCTGCATGCGCCACTGGCTCTTCTGAGACTCAGAGCTTTTACTTTTCCCTTCTTTTCAGTTTTGGAGATCATTTTGAATGGAACAAAGTGACCTCTTGTATCCACAACATCTTAAGCGGCCAGAGGTGGATTGAGCACTACGGAGAGATTGTCATCAGGAACCTGAATGATGATTCCTGCCACTGCAAAGTGAATTTTATAAAGGTAACTCTGGTGGTTCTCTCTGTCCCTGAAGGGCTGTGGCAGATCCAGGGCCTCAGAGCACAGAGCACTGGGGGCAGGGGGAGGCATTTCACCTTCACCTTTGTGCCAGCAGACAGGCAGTTCTTGGCTTCCCCAGTCCCAGCCTGCCCCACCACTGTCACCTAGAGCAGGGCTGCATGGCTCCTTCTGGCCGCCTCCACCCCAATTCCCACGCAGTCTGTTCTTAGTGCTGCAGGCAGAGGGGCCTTTTTAAAACATAAGGCATCCCGAGTCGTCATGCTACATCATAGATGCACCTTGGGGACCTCATGCAAAATGAAAAAGCCAGACCCCAAAGGACACATATTGCATGATGCCACTTACAAGAAGTCTCCAGAGGAGCCAAATTCATTGAGACAGAAAGTAGAATAGTGGTTGCCAAGGACTGTGGGAGGGAGGACTGGAGAGTTATTGTTTGATGGGTTGAGTTTCAATTTGGGAGGGTGAAAAAGTCCTGGAAGCAGATAACAACCCTGGTTGTGCCACATTGTGAATGTATTTAATGCCACTGGATTATACATTTAGAGATGGTTAAAATGATAAATTGTGTGTTTTAGATGGCTTACCACAAATTTTTTCAAAGTTATGCCATTTTATTTCCTTCAGCAAAATTCTCTTAATAACTCCCGTGTTTCTCAGAGTGAAAGTCTACGTCCTTACAGTGACCCACAAGGCCCTGCACCATCTGCACTCCCTCCCACACACGGTTGCACACGCCCTTTGCACACCTGCATGTGCACACATATGCACACCCACATGCCACCCTTGGTCCTCTCCAACCTCAGCTCCAATCACCCTCCCCTTCCTTCCCTGCTGTCCTCTGACCTGGCCACGGGCCTTCTTTCCCTTTCTTCATTTCCTTCTGCTTCAGCTGCTGTCCCCAGATCTAGCCCCATCCTGTCACTCACTTCCTATTATATCTTGTTTTCTTCAGAGTGTTTATTGCTGTCTGAAGTCAGCTGGCTCATTATTGCAGTACTTGATTTTTTTTTCTGCTCTCAACACGCTCCTCATCATTCCTAACTCTAGCAGAGTATAGCTCTGATGCCCAGAATGGTCCCCGACACACGTCAGAGACTCATAAAAATTCAGAGAACAATGGAAAGATTGGCCAGAGGCAAAAAGTATGGAGTGGTCTCTTTATTGTTCTAACTCCCTTGATTGGAGGCCTTTACCACCTTCTCTCCCTCCTAGATTCCTTCTTGCCTATAAAAATCTCAGGCACTTTTAAAGTGGCTTTAAAACATTACCCTCCTCGGGTGGCGCCTGTGACTCAGTGAGTAGGGCACCGGCCCCATATAACGAGGGTGGCGGGTTCAAACCTGGCCCCAGCCAAACTGCAACAACAAAAAAATAGCCGGGTATTATGGCCGGTGCCTGTAGTCCCAGCTACTCGGGAAGCTGAGGCAAGAGAATCGCCTAAGCCCAGGAGCTGGAGGTTACTGGGAGCTGTGACACCACAGCACTCTACCAAGGGTGATAAAGTAAGACTCTGTCTCTTAAAAAAAAAAAAATTACCCTCCTCAAAGAATATTTGCATTTAACTAAGATCAAAATTATAAGCTGTAAGATGACAGCGCCCGTAGCTCAGTGGGTAGGGTGCTGGCCACATAAACCAAGGGTAGTGGGTTCAAACCTGGCCCTGGGCCACCTAAACAACAATGACAACTGCAACAAAAAAATAGCCAGGCATTGTGGTGGGTGCATGTAGTCCCAGCTATTTGAGGGGCTGAGGCAAGAGAATTGCTTAAGCCCAAGAGTTTGAAGTTGCTGTGAGCTGTGATGCCATGGCACTATACCGAGGGTGAGACTCTTTCAAAAAAAAAAAAAAATTATAAGCTATAAGATTAGGTTTTAATTGTGGAGTGCATGCAGTAACTCTCTGCACCACCTGTAATGCATAAAGGACACTTATGAAGAGGTGGATTGGGGTCTTTATTACATCCAATAAGTCAAATGGGGTGGTAGGCAGATGTAAAGCTTATATGGGGGGCAAAAGAAAAAATGATCCTTCTTTGAAAACTGTGTTTAAGCTCTCTGCAGAAGAAATAAAAGATATTCATGAGCAGGGATGAATTACTATGATCCAGGTGATAGCCACCTAGCTTTCAATATTGTCCCCAGGGAACTGTGCTCACCTCTCATGTCGACCACCTACCCAGTTCTTATTGATTTAAAAGCAGAAAATGGATTTTTGTGGTTATGAGAGATGCACACTGGATGTGCTTCTGATGTTAACGGAGAACCCAAATGCAAGAAGCAGGTGCCAGAGTTAGTTACCTGTTGAATATGACTGCTCTTATGTGGCTTCCATTGGATTGTTAACATTGGCTTTGTAGGCAAATATCTCTTTAAAAATATGATTCCTGCTTCAAAATAAACTTAAGAGACTGTATTGTGTCCCCCCCCCCAACTTTTCTCCATTTTTACGTGGCTAGAAAACTCAACTTTAAATTTCTAATTCAAACCATTTTTCCCACAGCCTTAGACTGGGGAAACTGAACCACTAAAACATGACCTGAAAATGCCATTCAGCTTTATTGGTTTCCAAATGTGGGTTCTGCTGCTGAAAATAGTACCATGATTTTTGATTTATGGAGAAATGCCTTCTGTTCTTTCATAGAGATTTTTAGGACAGCCAGGTAATTGTGAGATTGGAAAAAGGCAACTCTAGGGAGTTATAGCTCCCTCTGCTGGTTCGAATGTGGTTCTGTATAAAACGTACAAGGCAGAGAGCTGGGCTGAGCTGAACTGAGCAGGGGGCAAAGCTGTGTCACAGGCCTCATCAATACACAGTGAGAATATGGGATCCAAGGTTCCTTTGGGCTGGATGAACAATCCTAGTTTTCGGGGGAAAAAACAATAAAAGAAACTGAAAATTCAAGCAACCTCTCTGATTGGTTTGCCAAGGACCATCTAGTTCCTTTAGAGAAAAAAAAATTATATGAGTTAAATTCCTTTTCAGTTGCAGTAGTCAGAGCACAGTGGCAGCCATGGGCGGCGACACTGCGTGGCTGATGTCTGAGAGTAAAACTGAGCCTTTCCTTTCTACACTGTGCATAGCAAAGTAGAAAGTCTCCTTCACAAATATTGGTTGAATTACAAACTACAAATAGAAGGTTAACCATTAATTTTTTTTTAAATAATAAAGCTATGGTTTAAAATTAAAAAGCCAGAACTTGGGCATAAAAGCAGACACACAGACCAATGAAACATAATAGGGAGCCCAGAAGTTAAGTGCACTTAACAATTTATACTTAATTGTTTTTGACATAGATTCTCAGAACACAGATGGGGAAAGGACATCCTCTTCAATAAATGATATTGGGAAAACTGGACATCCATATGTAAAAGAATGAAATTAGAATCTTATCTCACACTCCATAAAAAAATCAACTCAAAATGGATTAACGCCGTAAACATAAGACCTAAACCATAGAACCACTAAATGAAAACAGGGGAAAGTTTTATGACATGGGTCAGGGCAATAAGTTCTTTTGAATAGACCCAAAAGCACAGGCAATTATAGCAAAAACAGAGGAATGGGATCACATCAGACTATTTGGTTTTGCTTTTTAGTTTGTTTGTTTGTTTTTGAGACAGAGTCTCACTATGTCACCCTTGGTAGAGTGCCATGGCATCACAGATCACAGCAACCTCAAATTCTTGGGCTTAAGCGATTCTCTTGCCTCAACCTCCCAAACAGCCGGGACTACAGGCACCTGCCTCAATGCTCGGCTATTTTTTTGTTGCAGTTGTCACTGTTGTTTAGCAGGCCCAGGCGGGTTCAAACCCGCCAGCCTTGGTGTCTGTAACCGGTGCCCTAGCCGCTGAACTAAAGGCGCGGAGCCCACATCAGACTATTAATAAAGGCTTCTACACAGAGAAAGAAACAGTCAATACAGTGACTGTAGGAGACAACCTACAGAATGGGATAAAATATTTGCAAACTATACATCTTAATACACAAAATATATTATACAAGGAACCCAACTCAATAGTAAAAAAACAAGGTAAACATGGCCAAAGGACATTCACAGATATTTCTCAAAGAAGACATACAAATGACCAACAGATATATGAAAAAAAACTCAACATCACTCATCATCAGGGAAATCCAAATTAAAAACACAATGAGATATCATTTCACATCTATTAGAAAGATTGTTATCAAGAAAGTGAAAGGGCTTAGTGCCTATAGCTCAAGTGGCTAAGGCTCCAGCTGCATACACCAGAGCTGGCAGGTTCGAATCCAGCCTGGGCCCACCAAACAACAATGACAACTGCAACCAAAAATAGCCAGACACTGTGGTGGGTACCTGTAGTCCCAGCCACTTGAGAAGCTAAGGCAAGAGATTCACTTAAGCCCAGGAGTTGGAGTTGCTGTAAGTTGTGATACCACGGCACTCTACCCAGAGCAACAGCTGGAGGCTCTGTCTCAAAAAAAAAAAAAGTGAAAAATCAGTTTTGGTGAGGAAATACAAAAAAGGGAATACTTATACACCATTGGTGGAAAGGCAAATTAGTGCAGCCATTGGAAAACAGAGTAGAGCTTCATAAAAAATTAAAAATAGAACCACCGTATGATCCAGCACTCCCACTCCTGAGTATATAACCAAAGGAAATAACATGGAGTAGGTACCTACACTCCCATATTTGCAGAGACTTTATTCACAGTAGGTGAGATACGGAAGCAACCAAAGTGTCCATAATGGATAAATAGATACAGAAATGTGAAATATATGTACGTGTGTGTATATACAAGAAGGAACTCCTGTCATTTATGACGATATGGACAACCCTGGAGGATGTTATGTCAAGTGAAATAAGCCAGGCACAGACAGACAGAGACCATATGATCTCACTCACATGTGGGATCAAAAACAGTCAACTGGTAGCAGCGGAGAGCAGAAGGGTGGTTAACCTGAGTGTGTAGGAGAGTGAGCAGGAGATCAGGGGAATGCTGGAAAAAGAGACAAAATTTCCATCAGACGGGAAGGATACATTCACGAGCTCTATTGCATAACATGACTGTAGTTAATAGCAATGTATTGTATAAGCTTGAAAACTGCCAGGAGTAGTTTGTAAATGTTCTCATCACAAATAAGTGACAAGCATGTGAGTTAATACCCGTGTTAGACTGATGTGACCATTCCACGATGTATGTATGTTTTAAAGCATGTGGTACACAATTCACACTTACTTATTTTTGTCAATTACAAAGAACAGCCCCTCAGAACCGGCAAACTATATATGCAGTACGGAACCCCTGTTCCAGTTCCTTCTCTCGCTTTTTTCCTTTTTTTTCCTTTTCTTGCTATCTGTAAGAAGCTGATGCTAGAGTACTAAGCAGGGATTCTCATTTGATGCTAGGCGAAGTACTGGAGCACCAACGCCCACGAGATCGAAGGCACGGTGTTTGACAGGAGTGGGAAGGCGGCGCATCGGCTGTTTGGGAAGTGGCACGAGAGCATCTACTGTGGAGGCTCCTCCTCGTCCACTTGTGTCTGGAGAGCGAGTGAGTGTCTGGGTCCGTGGACTGCATGCAAAGGGCAGCTGGTGGGGGTGGCAAGAGGAGCCACAGTGGGCAGGGGACAGTATTTGGTGTCTCCGGCCTCTCCCGCTTTGAACTAGGTTAGAGGTGTTGGCCCTTCTTTCATTCCTCTAATGTTCCCCCAGCCCCTCATTGCGGTTATAGCAACCCCTCTGCTGGGCTGCTGGGTCCTGAATGAAGCCTGGCTAATCTATAGGCATTCTCTGAGGGAGTCTTCCGGTCCACAGTGCTGGGCATGATGAGAGAATACCAGTGAAATGCAAGAAGTCATTCCAGCGTCAGGACAGAGAGGAAATGTTGCTGGAAAAACAGTAACTTGGGAGTGCCTGCTGCAAGACTTAGGGAACCACAGGGCTGACCCAGCACCATTCTGATGTCACCTGTCATTCAGAGGGACACTGATTCCGGAAGGCAGTTGTGGGGAGAAGGGCTGGGGAGTCCTCACTTCCACCAGACTGTGCCCACAACTTTTTAGCACCTTATTCCATCTTCTAATCTGAAATATATTGTTTCCAAGTCACGATCATGTTGTGTTAATAAAATCATTGTTCTGAGATACAACCATTAGGATGCTTTAAGCTAATAAAACCCAAACAATAAAGAAAAGCATTCTCCTAGTGGCTTAACCCATTCTGTGCTGTTACTTAGCAATAAGTAAAGAGGTGGATGGCTTCAGGGTTGTTACATAGGCAACTTGCCTGTGTCAAGGATGCAGATCAGTGAAGACACATTCTGCCACTCCCAGTGGGCTGCTGTGATGTTCCCCTGCATGGGTGTAAAACAGTTGTCACAATTCAATTTCGTGTCTCTGCAGGATAGCACACCAAGCATGGAAGACAGGGAGTACAAAAGAGCTGTCTACTCTTACAATTCTTTTGTCTTAGGAGTATAATATTTCCTAAGATTCCCCCAGCAAATGTATCTTTCCATCACATCAAATGGGTCTGAAGTAGATCCAGACCCATCTCTGAACCAATCATGGGCAACAGGCCAGGCAGGAGAGATTCAGATGGGTTTTAAACGGTTTATCCCTGGTGAGGGCACAGTGCCACCCAGACAGCAACAGTGCTCCCTTAGCAAGTAAGAAAGAGCAACAGTGGTAGAGTAGGCAGTCAACAGTGGCTCTTTCAATGGGGGCAGCCACATCTTCCACCATCACAGAGATTGCTGCAAAGTCAGAATGAATGGCACCAGTGGAAGCTTTCCTAGATTTTACAAATGTGATAGTCTCTCTCCTCCTGAAAGCGTTTGTCACAGATGAGAACTGCCATCCTCTCTCAATGTTGAAGTAGTACCTTGACAAAGCAACGTGTGGGAGTTTTTGTTACATTGTTATTCCTTGACTTTATGTCTCTGCCTTGGCTGTGAGCATCCCAAGCCCATTTTTCAGAAAACCACTATTTGGCTGGTGTGGTGGCTCACACCTGTAATCCTAGAACTCTGGGAGGCTAAGATGGGTGGATTGGTTGAGCTCAGGAGTTCAAGTCCAGCCTAAGCAAGAGCAAGACCCCATCGCTACTAAAAATAGAATCAACTAGCCAGGCATTGTGGCAGGTGCCTATAATCCCAGCTACTCGGGAGGCTGAAGCAAAAGGATTGCTCAAGCCCAAGAGTTTGAGGTTGCTGTGAGCTATGATGCTACAGCACTCTACCAAGGGTGACAGAGTGACACTCTGTCTCAAAAAAAACCCCACTATCTTCTGGTGGTCGTAGAGCTGGGGTAGTTTTTTGAATTCATAACAGGAAGCTCTTCCATTATTTTCGTGCTTAAGATACATGAAGAGTTAGACTAGTTACAAGGAGGATTTCTAAAGTTTCCAAAACTGAATCTACAGAAAAGTTTTTGGAGGACATTTATTTCATTGCATGTGAATGGTGAGCACTTAGGCCACGAGTGGGTTTTATTAGTCTACATTCAATTTATATAGCATATAAGTTTGGGTATGTTTAGCTTGATGTTTAGCTGGAGTTCAAGATAGGGCGGTTCACCTAATACATATATTTTAAAGTTATAGATATAAAATTTTGGACAGGAGGGTTGGTAAAAAGAAGTCACAAATGAAAGAAAAGAATAACATTTATCGACCCCTTGCTATAGGTTCTACACCATTTCATTCTAGGTGCTAAACAGAGTTTCAGGACGTTGCTTTAATCAAAAATTAAGAAAAAAGTAATTAAAATTAATTTTAAAATTAATTACTCTAGAGTAAGCGTCTTCTTAAGGAAGAGTGCTCCCAGGGTTCTTTTTAGCATGTTTATTTCAGTATCAAAATTATTTTTATAGCTTAAACAATAATAAGCTTCACAGTATTGTATAAATTTGCTATCTGACCACACAAAGGAAGCTCTATCCCTATAGATGGGAGGAAACTTACAGAGAAGAAAACTTAGAAATATTCATCACCTGTTCATGAGTCAGAATATTCTAATAGAAGTGAAACCATTTAGAGCGGAGAGAGAAAAATTGTAGCTAGTTTGAGATGAAAACGGTAAAGGAATTAAAGCGTAACACAAACGAAATGCACATTAAGGATGAATGATTTTTCTTTTAGATCCCATGCCAAAAGGCTATGAGCAATATTATGGCTTCACACAGTTCGCGCTAGAACTAAATGAAATGGATCCATTGTCAAAGTCTTTTTTGCCACCTACTGACACTCGATTTAGGCCAGACCAAAGGTAAGGCTGTTTTAAAGATTTTTCTCTCCAAAGATGTAAAACTCTTTACAAAAAGTCTTATTAACAACTCCCAGGCCACCAGAACCATCTGAGAGAGGTAGAAAAAGTCAGTGGGAGTAGAGAGGTGTAGGGGGGCATTTAGCACTTGTGTCATGGAGGAAGTGGAGCTCCCTGGAGTTCTCTGTGGGGCCTATATTTATTAGTAAAGTTCTGGTTCTAATGAAATGCCAAAAAGAAAAAAAAGATGTTTATTTTGAAGACTTTTACTGCATGCAATAATAAAGAACTTATTGTGTATTTGAAAAAGGGAAAAACATCCAGTAACATTATTTTGGTATACTGAGACCTAACTACTGGTTGCCACCAGCAGGCTATGTGACATGTGATAAATCTTTTCATCTCTCTCAGCCTCAGTTTCCTACTCTGTAAAATGGGAATAATAGTCTCTCTCTGAGGCCTTTCTAATTAACACTCAGAATCCAGAATCCCCATGATTACATTTGGCTTTATTAAAAACAAACCAAACAGTGCCATGAACTAAGTATTAGTTAAAAAAAGAAAAAGAAAAACAACCCCAAATCCCTTTTTTTTTTTAATGGCAAAATAAATAAAAATATATAAAGTCAAAAGATAAATGACAGGGTGGCGCCTGTGGCTCAAGGAATAAGGTGCCGGCCCCATATGGCAGAGGTGGTGTGTTCAAACCCAGCCATGGCCACAAAAAAAAAAAAAAAAGATAAATGACAAACTGAGAAATCTATGCCTGTAACCCACATCATGAATTGCTTCCAAGAAATTAAGTAATAGATCAGCCCCCCATTAGAAAAAAATGGATGTAGGGAAGTGGACAGTTCATAAAATAGGAAATGCATTAAACAGGTATAAAGGTGCTCTGCTTCATTCAGAATAAGAAAAATGCCAATTTTAAAGTCTATATTGACATCCCATTTCTTAACCTAGCAGACAGGCAACATTTCTAAAGTTTGATACACTCTGAGTCCGTGGGAAGGAAGGGCACTCTCACAACATTGCTGATGAAGACATAAATTGCTATAATTCCCCCCCAAAGACAGTTTGGTAATATATAAATATACAAACTCATCCTTTAGCCCAGCAATTCCATTTCCAGAAATTTCTCTTTAGACTTCTCCTACTTACTCATGTGCAAAATGATGGATATAAAGCTCATTTGTTACAGCCTATAATGTCACATTGAAAAACTGGGGACAATCACAGTATCTATCAATAGGGAATCATTTAAGGGAATTAAAGTATGTCCACACGACTCATTATTACACAGCTGTTAAAAAATGAAGATATCCACATACTACAAGGGAAAGATCTCCAAAATGTATTAAGTAAAAAGTAAAGTAAAACCCAAGACTAAAAGATTAAGGTACAAATTGTCTGTATAGCTTGCTACATTTATAGTTTTTAAAGGGAGGGCAGGGTAAGAATATATATAAATATTTGTTTGTAAATGCAGAAGAATCTCTAGAAAGATGCCTAAGATATAATCTTCCCTGACTTTTGCAAGACATTGTTTGAAGGGTTGAGGGAAGGGTCTTATGCAGAGGAGACAGCAGTCTTAGACACTTGCAAGTTCAGTGGTAATGATTGTTATGTTTACTTGACATTAAATTCCGTGTATTTATTTCCCTGAATGCCTCAGGTTTCTAGAAGAAGGGAACTTAGAAGAAGCTGAAATACAAAAGCAAAGGATAGAACAGCTACAGAGAGAGAGGCGGCGGGTCTTAGAAGAAAATTACGTGGAGTACCAGCCTCGGTTTTTCAGGTTGGTGCCTGGGGCGTGGGGGTCATTGGTTGGTAGATGGTGCTGGCACGCCAGGCTTCTGTTCTGCAGAAAGTGAACAGAACCATCCTCTCCCCAGATGGAAGCATTCTCCATGTTTTTCCTGCTGTAGATGGTGAAACCTCTCCTCCGTGCCAGGCCCGACCTTCTCGGGGACCTCAGGCAGCAGCAGGGCCCCTTTTTGACCTGCAGCGCCTCAGCTGGTGATTTGTGCAGAGGTGGCACTCAGTAAGGGAGGCCGTCAGAGCTGTCCTGACACCAGGCCAGCTTATTAAATTCACAGCTAAGGTTGGACACCTTCATGGATAGATGACAGCTGTCCAGAAAGTATCCAGCCATCGTTAATAGGATTTTTCACATTACATGGCTGGATACTTCCCACACAGCCCTCCTCTTTTACTCAATGATAGAGATAATTAATGATCACCCTGCTGGCTACCAATATGGAAATTCCAAGTAGTCTAATTCCTGGATTTTAGAAGTACCAATGCACTTGGGCTTGAATTTGGAACTTCTACTGTTATTTTTAAAATAACTTACTGAAAGGGTCTTGTTAAAAATATATTTACATTTTGAAAAGGGGCAGGAAAGATCCTCAGTTCTTCACCTCTCCCATCCCTCTTTTAGTTTAACTGAGAAGTAAAGACCCCAGGAACATGGTGATTGTTAAAGGAACCAGTAGAACATTCTCCAGTGCTTCTCAACCTGTGGGTCGCGACCCACAGGAACTGTATTAAAGGGTTGCAGCATTAGGAAGGTTGAGAACCACTGTTCTAGACTTAGGTCTGGCTCTTCTGACTACCAGGCCAGCCTCTATATGGTTTTAAGGGTTTTGTTTGTTCTTTTTTTCAAATCAAAGTTAAAACAGCTATATGTAGAAAACCAGCAAGCTCCTGCCCAACTTACTCTACCCCAGTCCTGCTTTCGGGGCAACCAGGGTTTTATTTTATTTGGGGGTGTTTTTGTTTGTGTTTTTGCTTTTATTTGGGAGGTGGGGTGTGTATTTTCATTTTTAATGGACAACAGAAGTATTTTTAGAAGGGTTAAGTAGCTGCAATAAAATATGTATTCTATAACATCAAAATAGCAATAAATAATATTTTATCTCCAAATTATGGTGTTATTTTTGCCTAAAGTTGGTATAGATTCTATCAGATCCTTTCTGGCAATGTCGACAAATTCAGGATATTAGTGACTAAAGTTAACTGGCCAGAATTACATCCAAAATATTCATAACTGTGTTTAAATATTTAAAAACTAAGATAGACAGGTTAAATTCTTTTGTGAAAAAGGCAAGGGATAGTAAAATGGATAGATTAACAGACCAATCAATTGATTTACTAATTAGTCACTAGATACACACACCCTTAAATAGATCAGTTCTTCCCCCCCCCAGATCCTCTAGTTCTAATTCTCAAAAAAAGGAAAATCTACATTTATAAAGATTTTCATTGCAGCATGTTTTTGGATCATTAAAAATTGTGGGTAACCAAACTGTCTCCAGGACTAGTTAAGGAGATTCCTCAACTCAACCCAAGATGAAAGCATTAAAAATGACCTCATAAAGTCTGTGGGGCTCTGTGGGAAACATATTAAAATAACTTTTAAATACAAAAGACAAAACATTTCACGTGCTGTCACTGTAGCCACAAAAGCTTCAGGTTGGGGTGGGAAAGGGCTGCAGGCCACTGCAGCTGAGGAGGCCACTCCTCTTCTTTTTGATTGTCCATAACGTCATCAAAGTATGGTGTGGGGACTTTTTAAAAATTGGAGAAAAAGTGAGAGTTGTTCATCAGTAACAGTCACATTTGGGACTGTTCAAATTAGAAACCTGGCAAAGAAATTTCAGAGAGGAGTATGGAGACACAGATATGGTCATTGACCTTTGCTGAGGTTGGATAACAGCGTCACTGGGAAGTCTGAGTGCAGGCAGAGCTCAGGTAGCATCAGGCCTCTTTATTTTAAAATAGTGAACTACCTGACACACAGGTTGGCCCATGTCAAACATGTCCCTTTGTTGGGACGGGTAAACAAACATGATAAATACCTGGGTTCCTGAGAATTGAGAAAACAGGCACTCTCCACTTTGGCTTCCAAAAACATATGATAGCATCGGTCAGAAATGCACGTACTCTTTAACCCAGCAGTGCTAATTATAACAATTTTTAATGTAACTGTACTCACACACATAGAAAATTACATAGGCTTTGTTTATAATAGCTAGAGTTGGATAAGAACCTCAGTGCCCATCGATAGGATACCCGTTAGGTAAAGTATGGTCCATCTATACGGGGGAATATCACCAACTGTCATAAAGGAAAATGAAGAATCCTTTACTGCTGGAGTCACCAAACCTTTCTTGTAAGGAGCGAATGATAAATATTGTTGGGTTTGCAGGCTGTAAGGTCTCAGTAGCAATTACTCAACTGAGGTGTTCAACGGGAAAGCAACCATAAACAATATTTGAACAAATGGGCATGGCTGTTTTCCAATAAAACAGCACTTCAAAGGTAGGCAGAAGGCTGGAATTGACCCTTGGGTTGTGGTTTGTAGACCCTGCTTTATTGTGCTAATGGGAAATTACGTCCAATTTATACTGTTATGTCAAAAACTCAAGTATGTCTATCGTTATGTCTATAACATTTGTCAAAATGGGAGAGGGAGGGGTGTGTGTATACATGCACGTGTGGGCATGGAATTTCTTGGCAAAAATGAAGTTGATCACGTCACTGCCTCTCTGTCTTCTCTAAGGAGAACTAACAGGCTCTGAGATAGGGGTAGCAAGAAAACTTTTACCCAAATACCCCTTCATGCCTTTTGAAGTTTGATCTATATGAGATATTATCTATTTAAAGAATAGTAAAGCCTATGCTCTTCAGACCGTTACCGGGATCCAAGTCCCCCTTTTTTCAGTTCCCATGTACAACCTGGTTAATGTGTAGTTTCTATGTAGTCATTCCCCAGTCAGTGGCTGTCATCCCAGCCATGTTTTATATATGACAGATTCTCTCCCCCACTCAGTCCTTCTCTCAGAAGTACTTTTCACAGCCTCTAAGATGGAGAGGTAAAGTCAAAAGTATCAAAATGGTTTGTAGGCTCCCAGTTCCCTTTTGCAGCCAGTACTGAACTCTCAGGGATGTCGAATGCCCGTGAAAATACTGGTGGGGGAAGGAGGGAGGCAAGGAGGGAAGAAGAGAGAGCGAAAATGACACTATGTTTAAGAGTCTGCAAGAAATTGTTTCCTCTTTCATAGGAAATCGGATGATGACTCTTGGGTGAGCAACGGCACCTATTTAGAACTTAGAAAGGATCTTGGCTTTTCCAAACTGGAACATCCTGTCTTGTGGTGAAAAAGTGAAAAAGAAGAAGAAGAAGGAAGAGTTGGTGTACTTCTGTGTGTGCTTCCTGTGTCTGCACACGTAAACGATATTCTCTGGAATGATCGCTTGTGCTTAGCTTAGCCTTGTATTTAAGTATATATTTTCTTCGGTGGGTTTCTTCGCTATATCAAATGTTATCAGGATTGTTTATATGAATGGAGAACACCTTGGCATTTCTTTTTATATATAAACTATTTAATAAAAACGAACGATTGAATGTTAATGTGTGGGTTAAAAAAAAAAAAGAAGCTTTAACACTAATTTTCCAAAGGTTAGGGAAAATTCAAATCAAATTTCTGCCTTATAAATTATATTGGAGGAAAAAAAAAAATCAACCTCTCCCAGGTGCGGTAAGAAATAAGCGAAATACCCGGGGTCACTCACCCATGCGGAAGCTACCCAAGTTTAATTTGGTGGCTGAGATATCTTTTTGCCTCAGACAGCTCCTGAGTTGCTCAGACAGAACAATTCTGTTGGGGCTGGAGTCTGAAGAATATTTTCACGTGCATTTTAGTGACTGGGGTGGGGGTGTAAGATTCATGGGATGTGTCTTTGTATATGACGGATATGACACCTTCTTGATAAAGAAGCCTCTGAGCTCATTCTTCCCTGTAGTTCCTATTGCCTTATGTGCAAAATCATACACTCTTGCTCAGAGAATTTATCGTTAATTAGAGACTTCCCCCATTAATGAAATATCATAATGGCATCCCATAGAAGTAGGAGGAAATTTCTCCTTATCAGGAGCTGAATCCTTAACAAGAAATGACTTCCTGCTTCCCACTCCGCCCCTAGCTTGCCCACCCCTCCTGTTTGACCCTCTCTGTTGAGTAGGGAGTGTCCCTGTTTAGAAAAAAAAAAAAAAAAACATACAGTTCATTCCACACGGCAGTTTGATTTTCTAAAAGTTTAGCAAAA
The DNA here is from genome assembly GCF_000181295.1 of Otolemur garnettii. Taxonomy (NCBI): domain Eukaryota; kingdom Metazoa; phylum Chordata; class Mammalia; order Primates; family Galagidae; genus Otolemur; species Otolemur garnettii. Next base: position 7,079,349 of record NW_003852423.1, on the reverse strand, counting down.
TAACTGATCGTTTTGAATATCTCAACATGTTTTTTTTAAATACTGTTCTAGTATTTTCTACCTCTTAATAAGCACTGTATTTTAGATCTTGTATAAAAAGTTGGACCATCTGCCTTATAGACAAACGTAGAGAATTGATGTTCTTCCTTCGTGCTGTATTCTGATAAAGCTTTAAGTGTCTTAGCCCTTTCCTACAATTTCTTGTTATTCATATCACTCTTTTTTGGGTTTTGCAGCAGTCTTGAATAATATTATAATTTCTAAAAGGGGAAATTTTGTCTTTCTAAATGTGTTATTTCGAATTACAGTAATATAATTTGTTTAGTAGTTGAATGGTATTACCAAAGCAGTTCCACCCTCTGCCCAGATTATGTTAAAACCAAAGCCTAATTGTTAAGCCTTTTATTCTAATAACCATAACAATCCTAAGGACTATCAGATAAAAGGATGTGGTAAAAAGCTTTCTCCAGAAAACATTTTTAGATATTCACAGAAATTCAGGGCATATGGAATGTTATAAGTGAAGAGGAGACTAAAAAATAGGAAAAGAATGGAGGATTTTTCAGTATCACACCAAATAACCAGCTGGACAGCATTGCATTTTCAAAATGGAGAGTTACTTAAAGTGGGTCTTCTCAACCTGCGAGTGACTGGCATTTTAAAACCACTCATTAAATATGGGATTCATTTATTCCATTTTACGGAGACGCCAAGATGAATACAATGTGAATGTCATTTCCATTTCTAAGCCTTTGAATGACATAGTCACGTTGTTTGGTATGTGTTTTGTTCCTTCCTTTTCAAGTATTTATCCAAATTCAGCTCACAGACTGAGGAAGCGGGATATAGGTTTAAGAGTCCTCAAGGGGAAAACAAACCCGGTGTTCAAATGTGAGGGTAAACGTAACCTTTTAGTAATATTGGCTGTTAAATTGACTGTTACAGAGGCTGGCTCAAACAAGAAAACAACAACAAAAACAAAGCATACAGCCTGAATGGAGGTAGCATTGTCATGTGGGATTTGGAAATTCTTTAGTTGTTCTGATGCTATTATTTCAATTTGTCTTATGCTTTATTTTGGAATCAGAAGGACACTGGACCAAACATCACCTTTGTAGTCATCTTACTTGAGATGGGGCTGAGGATGAATTACAATATGATACAGAACGTATGCAGATTTAAAAGTCTACGAGTTAGTGCCAGCATCTACAAAGGACTTAGCTGAACTTTAACAGCTTGGTGATGCATCTTGATGTATAAGCTTAAAACTACCTTCAGAGGGAAATGGCTTCTTTCCTTCTGTTCCTTTTCTCAAAAGCATCTTGCCACCAAATTTATATCTCCACATTTTATGTTTTTAAGATGAAGAAAACAGGAGCATGGCATTCTTTGGGCAGAACTGAGGTAGAATTTAATTTTCTAGGCTTTTAATCACCCTATCAGATAATGCCAATCACTGCACCATTTGAGATGCATATCTTGACCTCTCTTTTATTCCTCATTATGCCACCCTAAATTTCTGGTGAATTACAAAAGAAATTCTTGGAAACAGGACTTTGTGCAGGCAACCACCCACTTCATCTGTGCACTTCAGATGATGTTCCCATTGCCACTATTGACTACCCCAAACCACTGGAATTCCATCCAGCAATGAGCCACCAGTCTCCAGGGGAGCAGGGGAGATCAGTTCCCTCCCCAGGCCCCACAGCACCCCAAGGTTGGTATTTCCCTGAGTCAAAGCTAATAATAAAAGCCTCCACGCAGCCCCTCAGTAGAGTTCCCACCCTGCAGCCAGGCTGGCTCTGGTCCTAACTAAAGAGAAGAGAATTCACTTGCAGGCAGCAGGTACCAGGATGCCTGGGCAGCGCTGCGGTCCTCCTGTACTTCATAGGGGACTCTGCAAGGAGAATATACAAGATGATTTTCTTTGATGTTTACTTCATTGGGGCTGCTGCTTTTCTCCTTTTCTACTTTTAATTACTTCCAATAAATTATTTGCTTGCGCTTCAAGCACTGTCTTTCATCTGTATTTTCCAGATATATGGTGAGTGACCCTGTTCTACTGTTAAAGATGTCAAGCCTAAAAGAAAAATAATCAAGTTTTGATTGGGCTGTGGAACTTTGGGTTAGGCCTGCTACCTACCACGAACAAGTTCCACGATGCCTCTAGCTATCGTAGAATCTCCTGAAACCTTGCAGTTAGGAACAAAAGCAACAAGTTGTTAGGATCTTAGGAATAATAGTTCCGAGGTATTGGCATAGTTTATTTAAATGTCTTTAATTTTGATATTAACATTAGCATAAATCTATTTTTGCTACCAGATGATAGCTATTTTCATGTGCTCAATTTACTCGGCGTTCTTCTTTTTCTGTATTGGAAATCCACATCACGTAAATATCTGCAGTTTATGGCAGTCTAAATTGCAAATCATTTTCAGAGACTTTGGTCTTGGGGAATGCAGTGATCATAAGTGGCTACTGTTTCATTTGTGGTTTTACTACATATCTTCCTCTGTTACCCTCAGAGGATACTATTATTTTTAAAATGAGTATTTGTAAGTCTTACTTTTAACTGTGCTATTGTTTTCTGTTTAAATCCAACCCTTCTCTCCCTACCCTTATGCCTTCCCCAAAGCTCCTATTAATGTGTTTATCCTCCTCATGTAGCTAGTTGAATGTGAATAAATAATATGGAAAAAGGTCACCATTGTCTTGGTTTTTCCAGATTAATGGGTATATGTGGCTGCCAAAAGGAGACAGAACAAGACTCTTTCAAGGAAGAAACAGATCAGGTTACTGAAAGGACTGGGGGCTGGAGATAAGAATACTCTGGAATTCTATAAAGAATTTTGGAAATGTTAGGTAGCTAGCTAGATATGAGCAGGGTAGATGATGGATGCAGTTAGGCTATTTTGGACTTGGTCTGGGCTGTTATAGGAATGAGGCTGATTAAGACCCTGCAGGTGGCTAAGGCACCAGCCACACACGCCTAAGGTGGCAGGTTCGAATCCAGCCCGGGCCCGCCAAACAACAATGATGGCTGCAACCAAAAAATAGCCGGGCGTTGTGGCGGG
>NW_003852423.1:7072076-7076167 GCF_000181295.1 Otolemur garnettii | reverse complement strand
AAAAAAAAAAAAAAAAAAGACCCTGCAGGTGGATTGTTATTAAGACCTTTCCAGGAATGTTTTCAAGACCTTCCAAGTGGGCTATTTTGAGAACAGTTAATTAAGACTCAAGGAGACTTTTAAGAAGCACCTGATATGCCTGAAAGTTATGTACAAAACCCATAGGAGTGCTTTCCATGTTGTCTGCAGTCACTAGGACAAGGCCTGGCTTGCTGTGTAGGTCGATAATAATTTTTTTTTTCACTTTTTTTTCACTTCAGTTTTATTTATTCATGATTTCTGTCCTGTCTTATTCCCCCTCTTCCTCTCAAGGCTATAGATGTGAATTGGAGAAGGGAGGGAAAAGGGAAGCAGAAAATGTGAAGGCAAAAAAAAAAATCCTATGTTTTCTGTAATTTTATTTCAATTAGACATCATCTTTTCATTGCTTGCATACCAGATTTTAGGCTATACTACAAAGCCATAGTTGTCAAGACAGCATGGTACTGGCACAAAAATCGAGACATAGACATTTGGAATCTAATAGAAAATCAGGAAATAAAACTTACAATCACCTAATCTTTGATAAACCAAACAAGAACATATACTGGGAGAAAGAATCCCTATTCAATAAATGGTGCTGGGAGAACTGGATTTACACATGCAAAAAACTGAAACTGGACCCACACCCTAGGTAGAGTGCCATGATATCACAGCTCACAGCATCCTCCAGCTCTTGGGCTTAGGTGATTCTCTTGCCTTAGTCTCTCGAGTAGCTGGGACTACAGGTGCCTGCCACAATGCCTGGCTATTTTTTGTTGCAGTTTGGCTGGGGCTGGGTTTGAACCTGCCACCCTCTGTATATGGGGCCGGCGCCCTACTCACTGAGCCACAGGCGCTGCCCAGGACCCCACCTCTTTCCATTCACAAAAATTGATTCAAGATGGATAAAGGACTTAAATTTAAGGTATGAAACAATAAAAATCCTCAAAGAAAGCATAGGAAAAACACTGGAAGATATCAGCCTGGGGAAAGACTTTATGAAGAAGACTTCCATGGCAATTGCAACAACAACAAAATAAACAACAAAAATAAACAAATTAATTTAACTGAAAAGCTTCTGTATAGCTAAGGAGACAACAATCAAAGCAAATAGACAAACTACACAATGGGAAAGGATAGTTGCATATTTTCAATCAGCAAAAGCTTGATAACTAGACAAAAGCTTAATCCACATGAAAAAAGCCAACGATCTTGTATATCAATGGGCAAGAGAGAGTCTTCTCAAAGGAGAACAGAAGAATGGCTAGCATGAAAAAATGCTCATCATCCTAATTATTAAAGAAATGCATATCAAAACCACCCTGAGATATCATCTAACCCCAGTGAGAATGGCCCACATCACAAAATCTCAAAACTGCAGGTGCTGGCATGGATGTGCAAGGAAAGGAACACTTTGACACTGCTGGTGGGACTGCAAACTGATACAACCTTTTTGGAAGGAAGTATGGAAAACCCTCAAAGAACTCAAGCTAGACCTCCCATTTGATCCTGCAATCCCATTACTGGGCATCTATCCAGAAGGGAAAAAAAAAAATCCTTTTATCACAAGGACATTCACACTGGACTGTTTTTTGCAGCTCAATTTACAATTGCCAAAATGTGGAAACAGCCTAAATGCCCCCCAACCCAGGAATGGACTAACAAGCTGTGGTATATGTATAAAGCTATTTTAAAAGATGGAGATGTCACATCCTTTGTATTAACCTGGATGGAAGTAGAACACGTTATTCTTAGTAGCATCACAAGAATGGAAAGGCACGAATCCTATGTACTCAATTTTGATCTGAGGACAATTCATGACCTAATACATGGTGTTGGGTGGGGGAAGAGGAGAGCAGAAAGAGAGAGAAGGTGGGAGGGGGTGGGGAAAGGAAGAACAGAGAGAGGGAAGGAGGGGGGTGGGGTCTCAGTGTGTGACACACCTTTTGGGGAGCAAGACACAATTGTAAGAGGGACTTTACCTAACAAATGCAATCAGTGTAACCTGGTTTCTTGTACCCTCAATGAATCCCCAACGATAAAATAAAATAAAACCCAACCCAGCTCAAAGTCAACAAAACAAAACAAAAAAGATTCCATTCATCCTGAGTGTTTGCTACTGAGCTCATCGTTTTTCTGCTAGCACTTTTATTATTTTCATGTCTTTTTCTTCTCCCAGTTTTACTAAACTGTAATTAACAAATAAACATTGTGTACATTTATGGTGTACGACATGACGCTTTTATATAGCTGCACATCGTAAAACACTTACCATAATCACACTGGCTGACATATTCACCCCCTGGCATGGTTGTATGTGTGTGTGAGAGAGATTAGAATACTTTAAGATCTACTCTCTTAGCAAATTTCAACCATACAATACAGACCTGGTAAGTAGAATCACCAGGCAGTACATGAGGGCTCTAGAACTTGCTCATCCTGTATAACTGGATGTTTGTACCCTTTGACCAACATCCTTCCACCCCCCACCCCACCCCAATACCACCACCCTATTCTCTCTGAGTTTGACTTTTTTAGGTTGCTGCTGCCTATTTTTAATCTAACCTTCAAAAGCAAAACCTGCAAACAATGAAGAGATGCTGTCTAATTGAAATAAAATTACAGAAAACATTCGATAAAATCCAGCATCCTTTTCTAATTGGAACACTGAAGAGTACAGGCACAGATGGCACATTTCTTAAACTGATCGAAGCTATCTATGACAAACCCACACAGCTAATATTTTACTGAATGGAGTGAAACTGAAAGCTTTTCCACTAGCAACTGGAACCAGACAAGGTTGTCCGATGTCGCCATTACTATTCAACATAGTGCTGGAAGTTCTAGCCAATACAATTAAGCAAGAGAAGGAAATAAAGGGCATCCCAATGGGAACAGAGGAGGTCAAACTCTCCCTCTTTGCTGATGATATGATCTTAGAGAACCCCAAATATTCAACCACAAGACTCCTAGAAGTCATCAAAAAAAAAAAATACAGTAATGTCTCAAGATATAAAATCAATATCCACAAGTCAGTAGCCTTTGTACACGCCAATAACAGCCAAGATGAAAGGCTAATTAAGGACACAACTCCCTTTACCACAGCTTCAAAGAAAATGAAATACCTAGGAATATACCTAATAAAAGAGGTAAAGGACCTCTATAAAGACAATTATGAAACCCTAAGAAAGGAAATAGCAGAGGATATTAACAAATGGAAGAACATACTATGTTAATGGCTGGGAAGAATTGACATTATTAAAATGTATATACTTCCCAAAGCAATCTGCCAATTCAACGCCATCCCTATTAAAATACCAACATCATACTTTTAAGACTTGGGAAAAATGATTCTTTGTATTGTATGGAACCAGAAAAAAACCCATATAGCTAAGGCAATTCTTAGTAATAAAAACAAAGGGAAAAATACAAAAAGAAGACATTTTAATTCTAAATATTGATGCACCCAACTTAAATGCTCCCAGATTCTTGAAATAATTAGTCTGAGCAATATGATATCCTATAACACCATAGCAACAGGGGACTCCTCTTACAGACAGATGCTCTAAACAGAAATTAAACAAAGATATAAGAGACTTAAATGAGACCCTAGAACAACTGTGTGTGATAGACATATATAGAACACTCCATCCCAAAGCTAAAGAATATACATTTTTCTCATCAGCCCATGGAACATACTCCAAAGTTGATCATATCCTAGGACACAAAACAAACCTCAATAGAATCAAAAGAATTGAAATTTTACCTTGGATCTTCTCAGACCACAAGGCACTAAAGGTGGAACTCAACTCCAACAAAACATTCAACCACACAAAGACATGGAAATTAAACAACATTATGCTGAATGACAGTTGGGTGCAGGAAGAAATAAAAGAGGAAATGATTAATTTCCTTGAGCATAACAACAATGAAGAGACAAGCTACCAAAACCTGTGGGAAACAGGAAAAGCAATCCTGTAAGGAAAATTTATCACTGTAGATGCCTACATTCGAAAAACACAAAAAGAGCGCATCAACAAACTGACAAGCCATCTTATGGATTTGGAAAA